>NC_056727.1:1211672576-1211932576 GCF_019279795.1 Protopterus annectens
TGGATGGGAAATAGAAAATTCACCCTGGGGAATCACTCCAGTGGCTCTACTCGACAGAGATACTAGGAACTAAGGTTGGGTAGCATGATGCCAGGGTAATCCTATGGGCTTGTCTTGTAAAGGCTCCAGGGCCATTAGCCTAGTACACATCTATGAACCTATGAAATAAAAACAGACATGATATTATAGGATGTGACAGTTAAAGAAATTAACAATGTAACATAGGGGAATGATCTGGCATATGATTGTCATTGACATGATGAGTTGAGATGACAATATGCAAAGACAATATAAACATTATGGAATATTTGCACAACATGCATTCTGTCAATATAACATGTTGGAAAATAGTAATGTCTCAGAAGCCACTATCTCCTTTTGCAAGAACTGAACCCATCCCATTATTGTTAATAATGACCTGTGTGTTAACTGTATGCTACAGAAATAGGCCTAACACATGTACAAGAAAGATCATCCTTGAAGGGAATTATGCACTTCAGTTTTCTAATGGTTCTGCATCCCATGTGTAGGTGCGTGTGGTGTTATAAATATGGGAGCAGTGTGACATACGTAATATCCTTGCATAAGACATTCCTGACTGACATAGTTATTGTGCAGACAGACAAGAACAGATACAAACACCACACAATGATGCAATGTATTCCCCAAGCATTATGTATTGTTGGCATCTGCCACAGGAAGTAGCAATAGGTATTGTCAAAAACAAATAAAATTAATGTGAATTAAGAAATGATCCTAATGAATGTCATATCAGCATGTCAGACTGATGGCAATTAAATTAGTATGCTTATGTGCACACAGTTGTGATCAGTCCTATATCAATGTTCCGTTGTCAAGGAAGTTTTTACTGTATGTCTGTACACATACCATTCAAGAACTGGAGCAGACTCATGTATACCACAGGACTCAATGCATGTGCCAAAGTAGCACTCTCGCTATGACATTGGCAGAACAAATGTCTACTGCCATGAAATCCAAAGCTACATTCACATGTGTTCATGTAACATATCAAGGGGTAAGACTGACACAATGTAATGGTTGTTGTGTGACATCAGTACGTTCACACAAAATGAAACCCTATGCTAGAATTGAACATCAAGCTGTGCAACTCCTCCAAATAACAATATTGCTATTAATCACATTCGTCACAGTGGAACTGTTATCACAGCTGTTGAAACCTACCTATTTGAAGTCATTCAATCAACTGTACTGTATTTGCCCATAATTTTTATTTTCTAAAAATATATGGGAGAGGTATCTGCCACTCTGTACGTACACAGATCACGGATGTGTTGGCAAATGCTTAACTGGATAAAAAGTAAGATAATCATCATGAAATGTATTTCAGAAATACAATATCATGGTAAGAAATAATGTGACACCCATCTGGCATTGAACCCTTGGTGCTATGGTCAAAAATGAAAATTCATATAACTAAGTTATGTCAACACCCCAAAGAGGATTTTGTACTTGGCTACACCCAGTCGTCAAACAATTGTTACAGAAACTGTTACCAGTGATTTCCTCTAGTCTGCCTTTACTCTGTATTCCAATAGCACTGCATGTTTAAGCATCTTTCTGCAAGGATAACCAGACCGGTATGGGTTATGGCAACAGCTAGCCAGCTTTTGCTATAGAACATGGAAAGCCATTCACTGTCATTCAGCATTAGTGCACAATGCAAAAATCTGCACAAATGCTATAGAAAAAAAGTGAAGGCTTTCTTATGGGCTATTTCTGGCCATATGTGTTGTGTGTGATTCTATTTTTTGACCAGATGAAACGTGAAAATGGAGTTGACAGGAAAGTGGTGAAAGGGAGGGAGGTGCAAGCAGAGGTGAGGACACAGGGTAAAGAATAGAGGAATTTGCAGGAAGGTAGTGGAAGAGAACCATAGCTATCTACATCTTTACAAGATTTATGTAGATGTGTCGACAGAATTTGCTGATTTTGGACTGTCACCACATGAACGGTAGGTGACAACAATAGAATAACGTTGCAGATCCGATTGTACCAAATCAAATGTGTCAGGAAGACACATAGGTGAAGGGGAGAGCTATGTGTGGATTGTTATTTATTTATTTTTTTTGTGGGATAGGTGCCCATTTTTTCCTTTTTTTTTAACTTTCAAAGAGAAAGGAATGTTGAGGAAGGGGCTTAGGAATGTGAGGGTCAGGTAGGAAGGTTAGGTGAGGAAGCAGGCACAGACATATAGGACAAACAAGACAGACAATGATGGTGATGAACACAAAAGGTTGAGGGACACTGTAATTGAGGATAGGATGGGGACATCACAGATGCACCCAAGTCAAGCTTGAAAACAGTGAGAATTTAGTCCTCACACTCAGAACTGTCATCACTGTTTCCTGTTTAAGTTTCCTGTGTCAGTGTTCAAAGTGGAATCATCTTGACAATGCGACAAAGCATATTTTCTACATGGCCAATTTAGGCACCAAGGCCCCTTTCCATTATACTTTCCACCAGCCCTATCAGCTCTTGGCAGGTGACAAAATCACCACTTCCACTAGTACTACTCCTGGACAGTACCAGTGCAACAGCTGCCAGGCCAAAGCTACCTGATGTAGGTAGGGCAGGGGTTGTGGAGACAGCAGTGACATGTTGAGACCCTGGTGTGCTGGGTGTTGGTGCTGCAACCTGTGAAGGGATGGCAGGCCAGTCCGCAGTGGTTGGTCTACTTCTGTGTGCTGCATGTCAGGTTTTATAAGCAGAAATGTATGACAACAGAACATTTTTAAGCCATATAAAATACCCACACACACAAAAAAGAGAGAGAGAAGGGGTGGAGTGAGACAAAAAAAGAGAGAGAGAATTAGATCCATATCATGTCACATTTATGATTATCTAGTTTATACACCTTTGCCACATCCAGGTATGATGTGAAGATCTTACTATGTTGCACCATTAATCAATTGCACTGCCATTATATCACAGATACAACTATTTATTACAGAATTGCCATAGTGCATATAATTACAATAGTTATTAGGGTTACAGTAAGACCTGATGTATATGTACCTCATGCCTCTCTGAAGCAAATTAACCTCTCTCAGTGTTCCTCTTGGTTCATTGCAACTTCTTCAGCAGCCATACAACACAGAAGAAGAGACATGAAAGCATATTGAATAACAGTTTTGGCTGTGTCTTGCATTCTATATAATTTAATACTGATGGGTCAGTATACTTACACAACTGAGGGATGTCAGCAGTTCTAAACTCATGCTCCCATAGCCTAATGAGGTCTTTCTTGTGCCATTTCAGGTCACTATAGTCATGATGTCAATCCTCTCCAGTGTGTAGGATGCCACTTGCACTGGAGACAGCCTTGGCTAATCTGTTCCAAGCCTCAGTTTTATATTGAGACCCAGTATAGTCCAGCTGCAGTAGCCTACAGCTGTAGCACTTCATGAGGAGTGCCACAAAAATCCTGGACTCCTCAACACCCCACTTCTGTGCACTAAATTCAATACTATCATCTCCTCCACCAACCATGCCTGCAGAAGTCAAGCAGCAACTGTAACCATGAATTGGTGCCAAATTCCAATCTCATGTTTAAAAACCAGTGCACAAACACACACAACCATGCCAATTGCATTTGCATGATGGAAAGCATAGAGACACCTGCAAACAAAGAGGAAGGTATTTTATCAAACAACAATGAAGATGTGAAACATGACAGTGAGATTTGTCATATGTGATGCTCACCCTCTTCACATTTTTCAGATGGTCCCACTGACAGGCTCAATGGCTTTGATTGCTATTCTTGGTGTTATGAAGGTTAAATAGGATGACTTGGCACATAACATTCTTGAATAACACACTGTAAAAAGTCAGTTGACCAACGTGGGACTCAAACCTAAGGAAGAAATAATACATACATTTCAAGGATGGTGATTATTTGTCAGTGCTACAGGAGAACTCTCTTTATACTAAATTCATTACAGATAAACTGTATTCAGTATGAATGGAGATATTCAGATAGGCCTGTATGTGAATGACTTTAGGAAGTCGGGTAAAATGCATTCACATGACAGAGGCATTATTACTGTTTGTAAATGTATACTCCAGCCAAGCTAGAACTTCCAATGAGTGACCTCCCAAACCTCTTGTAACAGAGGCACATGGGATATATGCAAATGACCCTTATGAACAACAGGTGTTTCAGCTATATGGCGATTCTGATTGCCCATGACTTTTACATTTGAAGTCGTTTTAATGGACAATATCAGGCCAATAAAGCCAAACCCACTAGCTATGGATATGCATATTTCGGCCTTGTTATGACCTCGGCAACGACTTCAAATGTAAAAGTCATGGGCAATCAGAATCGCCATATAGCTGAAACACCTGATGTTCATAAGGGTCATTTGCGTATATCCCATGTGCCTCTGTTACAGGAGGTTTGGGAGGTCACTCATTGGAAGTTCTAGCTTGGCTGGAGTTTTCATTTAGTTTTTTCTGATTGTTTTTTTCAGTGTGACCTTCTAACTCTTTGTTTTAATTTTTTATTTTGTTTGTAAATGTATGTCAGATGGATAGACTTTCATGAGCTGATTAATACAGTTTGTTGTATGATAAGTGCGTACTTTACTACACATACTGTCCTAAACACAGAGATGGGCTATGTGAGGAAAGACGTTGATTTTAATTTAAGTATTCTGCCCATCATAGATATGCAAATGCATTTTTAATTTATTATCATAATTATCCTTCTTTAACAATTACACACAGATTCAACTGCGTTTCATAAGTAAATCATTTATGAATATGATACTTAGAAAAATGTATTTATCAAAGCATTAATGAGACATTTCTCACAATAAACATAATTATGATAGGCAATATGTAGTGTTACCTTCCTAATAAGACGCTATCCAGTTCGATTCTCAGCTAGAGTGTCATCTGCGTGGAGACATGCATGAATGGGCGTACCTTCGTTGAAGGTTGTGCGTCAGGGCTGGTAACTCGGCACGTAAAAATCAACTACCAATCATTAGCGGACCGGAGTTCCGCTGTGGCGACCCCTAACCGGGAAAAGCTGAAAGACACAAACAAACAAACCTTCCTAATCAAAATGCTGTGACACCCTTTGTAAAGGTAAGTGTTATCTAGATTTGAACTTCAGATCACCTGTGTTTAATCTGTAAAGTCAGGGTACTTACACTTTGTGACACAGAGACAGTTACACAGCACCTGGATGTCCTCCACTCTGTAGTGTCCAGAGTGCTGATTTCCATGCATCGTTGCTAAGCCTGTTTGTGCCACAGAAGTCTGCTCAAATAAATTTTTTTCTTAAGCAGGTAATCTTGATTGGGCACTGCACAGCAGTGCACAACTGTACAAAACAAGAAACAGGAAAAAAGTATATGATATTCTGATGAAATTAAATCACACATGCACTGTAATAATTCCTGCATTCCCTTCACATTGTCGGGATTTGAACCCCAGAGAAACTCTGATAGGGGGCCAAAGTCACTGCATTTACAGCTTCTGCCACAGAAACAGGTATACAGAATATGCACATTACTCACTCATTATAAATACCATACAAAACTAACTGCGGTGGTGGTGCTGCGGTAGCGTTGTCGCCTCACAGTATGACGTCCTGTTTGATTCTCAGCTAGAGCGTCTTCTGTGTGGAGACATGCATTAATGGGCTTACCTTCGTTGAAGGTTGTGCATCAGTGCTGGCAACTTGGCACGTAAAAATCTACTGCCAATCATTAGCGGACCAGAGTTCCGCTGTGACGACCCCTAACCAGGAAAAGCTGAAAGACACAACAACTGGTGCCAAAACTAATTGCACTAATGGAGATAATTGTTCACTCTTTCCTTCACCTGTGAGTCCTGTTTGCGCTTTGCTAAGCAGCACGGAAATTACATACGCAAAAAACATGTATAGCAATTTATTTTACACACAACAAAACACATGCTGCATTTTCACATCTGCTGCAAACATTCCAAGCAGCATGAGTCTTTAAGTTGGATTTATACCTTGCATCCTCTTTCCTGTTTCTTTAAAATCATTTAATTTAACCCGTGAGCTACACTGATGCTCAGATGTAAATGTAATGCATAATTTCTTCTGTTATTGGTGTTCATTGTGCTGTAGCAAAACGCACCTGTGCCACTCTAAAATGCACTATTAATGACATAATAAATTAAATTTCTCGGTTTGCACCTCAGACAGTGGACTGTCATTCATTCCTTCAACATACTGCCAGTCATCAGTGCACTTTGCCAAAACCCATGTAAATGAGGAACAAAAAATAAATAAATAAACATTATAGGGGAACAATAATGAAAAGGCAGGACTGTGAGGTTTCCTAGATTTGTGTGTGTTACAACCTGATCATGTGCTCAGAAAATATGCATTAACTCTGTCAAACTATCTGGAACTGAACCCTCAAGTAAGTGCAATAACAACATACACTCACTTGTGTTTTTTATCCCTCTTTACCTCCAACACAGGACCAGAAATAGTTCCTTTCTCATTTGCTTGATCATGTCTAGAGCAATGTGATACTGACAAACACTTTACGCTAGTAATAGCCCACACCATTTTAACGTCAGGTTGCCAACACTGCCAACTATTTCTTCTCTTTATTTTCTGAGCATATTCCACTCCTCTAAGCTTAACTACAGAAATGCAATGTCATGACCATTTATTTGCATCTTTGTTTCAATATGTAATACAGACAATCATCATTTCAAACAAATTTTAAACAGAGGATGGACAATGTTCTCTTAGAACAAGGATCTCAGTGCTGTTAAGGTTGTTCTCATAGTGCAAACACTTCAGAGAGAAGAGTCATTTCAGTATTGTTTGCTGTTGTAGTCAGAGCTATCAATAACACTTGCAAGCCATTAGCACCTAGCAGTTGTCATTACTCCTTCCTGCAGTCCTAGGGTATGTGCATGCAGTCGTGTAGCTATCTACACCATGATTACATCCTCTTCACCAAGTGATTTTTATGGTATTCAGGAATGCTAATGATTTCACACCTCACTTGTATCTTCACAGTGCTCAGAGGGTTGAATCTACACTACAGAAAGGTAATGGTCTAGCTATGGAAGTGGAAGGAGAAACTTAATGGACTTTGTTCTACAAATTACTACACTATTTCATAAGTTATGTTTTTCTTCTACTCAAACTGCTTACACGTTCATATTTTGAATGTATTTCAATATGCAGTGGAAAAATGAATTTTGATAAGTATGCAATTTTAAAAATTCACTTCTGATATACTGCACACATGTCAGTTCTTGTTGTGCCATCCAAGTTATTATGTTTACATCACAGTATTGTGTTATCATTTGCTAGTACGTGACTGTCTCAACTGTGTGGGTGACTCATTAGATAGGATGAGTGATACACTGGATCGGGCAGTGTACGTGATGGTACATCTGCTGGGGGAGGGCAAACATCCACGTATCCATGGAACCACAACATACTCTGCTGTTAGCCGATGTGGGCATGCCAGTTCCCCCTCCCATACTGGCACTACTTCCACTGCTCCATCAGTGAGTGAAGTGTACACACCCACACATGATAGGCCACGGGGTCATGGTTCTGGATGTAGTTGTGAGGAGTGTTTGTCCAGCAGCCATCGCTCAATTTCTGGTACTGCCCGTCACTTTGAACCGGGGATGTGTAAATGGCAGTGCAACTTCTAGTAGAGGCAGTTCACATGGTCGGGAGCAATGGCACTCAACTCACACCTGTCCCACATGGCAGGATATAGTGCTAGCACAGATCTTGATTGTGTACATGCAAAGACACACACACACAGACACACACAGACACACACACACACTCACTACTTTGGTGCCACCCTTGGCCTACTTCACCCCCCACTCTGTGAGAATGATGATGACTGTGCCATGGACATTTATTATTTGGGTTTGACTTAGGGTTGCATATATGTCTGACTTGATAGGTACGAGATGGGCAGTATGCTGGTAGTTTATCTTCTCACACATTGGTTCATATACTACAGGTTCCACACTTACCTTGACATTACTGCAGTTATGAGTCGTGTGCTTTGGGGCTGCCTCTGTCTGATCATGTCCATATACAGACATTACATGGGTTAAGTACAGTTTGCAGACATCAGATGACATTACTTTTAATATTTGTATATGCTTAGGTTGTTATGTGTACTCCTTCGCTGGTGAGCATGTGTGCCATCATTTGCCACTTAGTTGCTGAGTGTATGTGCTAATCTTTGAGTCTGAGGTGATGAATGCATGTGTTATCCTTTGAATCTTAGCCAGGGCAAGAGCATATTGTGTACACTTATGTCTGCTGGCTACCTCTGCAGCTGGAGGTTCTCCCTCAGATTCCTCATCTGTATGTGTTGGAAGTGCTGCCCCTGCCTGTGGTCCAGGAATGTGTAGTCCTGGCCCTTGCTGTCCCTGTTACAACTGTTTCCTCAAGATGATATTGTGCAGCATGGAACAGACTGTGAGAATTTCTGCACAGGTGCCTGGGTCATGCTGCAGGGCACCCCGTGATGTGTTTAGACAGAGGAACCATGACATCAGCATGCAAAACATATGCTCCATGATGTTTGTAGTTTGAGCATGCCCATTGTTGTATCCTTCTTCTGTGGGTGTGTGTGCATTTCTGATGGGTGTCATGGGCCATGGTCACAGTGCATAACCTGCATCACCCAGGAGACGGCCTTGTGGAACATCACCCAGCAAACCTTGTGGAAAGCTGTGAGGTGTGCCATATGTTTGAGCCATGGTAATTGCCTGGGTTGCTTGAACAAACATTGAGGATGATCCATCGGGCATTACAGACAACCTGGCAGTTGATTGAGTGGAACCCCTTTCTGTTGATGTATGTCCTCCTCTGTTCACCTGGTGGGGCTTTTATTTCTATGTGAGTGCAGTCCATGGCCCCCAAGACTTCAGGGAAGTGTGCTACAGCATAGAATTCCTGCATTGTTCTTGCTCTCTCTTGTAGTGTGCATGGAAAATAGATGTACTCCATTGCATGTTGTAGCATAACATTAAGATATCGGTGAAGTATTCTAAAGGCTGAGACCTGAGACACCCCTAGTATATCCCCGTGAGTCTCTGGAATATATCAGTAGCTAATATCCTTAAAGCTACACATACCTTAGTTTCCACTGGTATAGGTTCTCCTCGATTTCTTCTGGGTTTGAGGTTGAGGTAGCAGAGGTTGCAGAGTTTCTGCAGTGTTTCCCTATCAACTCTGTATTAATCTACTATTTCAATATCTTGCAGTCCATGATATGTTAAAAGGGGTCTGAACACCCTTCCTTTCCTTGGATGAGGTTTATCAGCAGCAGCAGCTACATAGATTTAAGCCTTTTGCACATGTACATGCAAGAGCGCAGCAGCAGCAGTCCCTAACATTCCTTTTTTTCAAAGTGTGATGGTGGCTGTATTCCAATAGGTTTTGGTGCTGATGGCAAAAAGAACTACACCACCTCTACACAATTACATTATAGCTTCCTAAATGGCTCTGCCATCTTAGATTAGCTAATCAGCATGTAATTTAGCTGATTATTGCTATTTACTGCAATTCATTACTGTTTAACTGCATTTTACTACATTTCATGACTGTTTAACTGTATTTTTCATACTTTGAGTTTTGTTTTTATCTGTAAGTGGTTACTCTGTGTTTTTTGTGAGTGTTACTGTGCTTTTACCCTTAAATTAAGTAGCATAGTCTGGATACGAGGTTTGCTGCATCCAGAGCATTTGTTTTTGCCTTCTGTGTATCTGGCAGCCATCTTGCGTTTGCCTTCTGTGTTTCTGGCAGGCATCTTGTGTTGGTAGGGGCCTATCTGCTCTGCTAGTGAGTAGCAGGACTGCCAGGACCTTGTCTGGCACAAGATGGTAAAGAAAGCAAGGACTAGCAGGATTGGCTAGATTTCTGTGTTACTAGAATCTTCTATTTTTTGTGGTATTTTAACCCAGTGTTTCAGCTGGTTTGGGCTTGTTTGCAAGTCACGTACCACAGCTGCACTGTTTTTAACCCATTGCAAGATATTCCAGCTACAAATTTTTCCTGGGTCTATATTACATCAACGAATAATTAAATGTTCAAATCTGTAAAGGTCGACCTTTACAGATCGAACATTGAAATGTTCTAAATTGTTTAAAAATTAAAAAAAAAAAATAAAGTGACAAAAAACAAATTAAAGGGTGTAAGCAGGGGGGCAAGCCCCCGTGCACCCCCCACACCACCCCTACTTAAATATACCAACTCCAAGATCGCGCTACAGTGTAGGGAATGGGAAATTTCCCATTTACGCACTGTAGTGCACTGATGTGCGATCTCAGAGTTGGTATATATTTAAGTGGTGGGGGGTGTGGGGGTGCAGGGGGGCTTGCCCCCCCCTGCTAAAACCCGTTTCTGTTACTTTTTTTTGTTTAATTTTATTTTATTACATCTTCGAGCATTTATAACCCAAGGTGGTGCAGCAGTTAGCATTGTCACCTCACATCAAAAGGTTCTCCTGTTCGATTCTTGACTGGAGCGCCTTCTGTGTGGAGTTTGCATGTCCTCCCCGCGGTCGAGTGACGTTAAAGACATGCAGGTAGGTGCGTGCATGAATGGGCGTGTCTTCGTTGAAGGTTAGGCGTCGGGCTGACAAGTCGGCACTGTAAAATCCACTGCCAATCATGAGCAGACCGGAGTTCCGCTGTGGCAACCCCTAACCAGGAAAAGCCGAAAGACAAGACATCTTTGAACATTTAAATGTTCAATCTCTTAAGGTTGACCTTTAGAGAGTCGAACATTTAATCATTTGTTGATGTAATATAGACCCATTTTTCCTTAGTAACATTTGTGTGATCACCTAGTAGTACTCCTCTTAGACCTTCCACCCTTTAACCCCTTAGCTCTCTTTGGCCTCTCTCCCTCAGATTCTGACAAATATGGATGGACAATTTCCTATGTTTCTCCTGCCAGTCTGGTTGGGCATCTTGAAACAATGTAGCAACTGCCTCATGTACATGGACAACGCTCTACTACTACCACCACCTAGGAACACAATTTGTGAGAGATGCAATTACATTAAGAACCTAGAGTCTATGCTGTCTCCCTCACAAGCCAGTATATCTGGCACTGAGAAGGTTGTCAACACAAACACCACACCTCAAACACCATTCACACCTACACAGCACACACCCACATATGTGGTGGTCCTCAACAAAAACATAAGGGAGTGCTGAGGCAAAAATGCACACAAACTCCACTGCCTACCACACCACACACCACACACCACATGTAGTCCACACACCTGTGTCTCACAGCCACTAAGGCCTAAACATATACCCAACATATTTGTCAGAGTAGAAAAAGCAGCAGCAAGTCCAGCACAGATAAAAGCTCCTTTAAAAGGTTTATTAACAAATTCACACTTAAAACAATAAAAAAGTATCAGTGTGAAGTTGTTCAATCTTGCCGTTTGTTCTTACACATGGGTACGGAGCCAATCCATCGGCTCCGAGTCGGCCGCTTTCCACGCTCTAGATCTCTGAGAAGCTCGAGACACAGTCCCTATCCCATGATGCTCTGCTGCCAAACCCCAGATCTAGTTTGCCGCTGCAACGGATCTCACGCTCTTCGCAAGAATCTCAGGCCAGTACCTTTTTTCTTGTCTTTTGACAGAAAATTTTCAATGTGATACTTTTTGATATATAGTAGGAGTAGTAGTAGTAGTAGTCTAAATATTTCCTGTTTGTGTTTTTTTGAGATACTTAGCATGTGCTTTGTGTGTTTTCTTAGGAGCGGTTGCTCCTAGGCCTTTGGCCATTTCTTTAGTTGCATTTCTTGACAGTGTTCTGTCAGTTATTCTACCTTTTTTGCTAATACTTGTTGTTTTTTTTGTATAATAGAGTTAGTGAGTGTTCAGGGATCTGAACGTTTTGTGTGATTGTTGGTGTTCTTAATATCTGTAAAGTTTAGGGATCTGAACCTTTAGCAATTGTGCTGTTTACTCATTTTTTTGCATATGTCAGAGAAACAGAGATCAGGGTTCAGGCGGTGTGGCTGTGGACAGAAGATGTCCATCACCGACCACCACACTTCATGCATTTATTGCTTAGGGCCTTTACACCTGCAAGAGGACTGTTCCATCTGCCACTCTTTTAGTGGCAGAGTTATGCTGGAAAGGCGTAGCAAGCTTATTGATAGAGGCCTCTTAAAATCAGACTTCATAGAGGCTTCAGATAAGTCTGAACGGACCTGCAAATCTTCGAAGGGGTCGAAGTCTTACAAGGTGTCATCAGAGCCCAAATCATCGGCTCCGAGCACCTCGAGGAAGATTTGGTCGCTGGCGCCTCAGCCCTCGGAGCCGAGCACCGAACCTTTGTCTCGGAGCCAAGTCCTGAGTTTGGAACCAGTACCATAGGTTTTAAAGTCTCCGATCCTTCAGTCAGTAGATTCTTCAGCTCCTTTGACCCATTCTTCCAGGATCCTCTCGGATGTCAATGTGGACCGTGTGGTGCAGAGACTCTTGGAGAACCTGGCCTTGGCCAAATTGCTTTCGGCTTCATCTCATCTGGCATTAAAGCCCGACACTCCCCCCATCACAATTTCTGCTCCTCCTCCAAGACCACTCGAGCCTTTGGAGCTGGAAGGTGAGGACCTGATAGTTGTGGAACCCTCGGAGCTGAGGCCTATTCCGGTGCCTTCAGCCCCGTCGACCTTGACATCTTTGGTTCCGATCGAAGGGTCTCAGAGCCAACACTCTCTCGCTGGTTCCAGGGGAGAGAGTTGAACCAAGGCTTCAGTTCTGACTCTTCCTCTCGGGGCCTCAGCACAGTTGAGTTCAGCTCCATCCTCTGGTTGGGAGCTCATGGTCTTGGCCCCGAGGAGACTGCCGTCTTCTTTGAAACCGGTGAACTCCTTGGGCTGAGACACCGGTGCCTTCGACGCCATGAGGAAGGTCATGTCTGCCAAGACTTTTACCTCTTCAGGTCCTTCCTCTTCCTCCCCTAAAGGGCCCCATTCTGTCTCTACATCACAGGTTCCTACCAAGCGTCGCAACCCAGAGCCTCAGGTAATCCCATCGGGTGACCCCTGCTCTATGGAGACTTCACCAGATGCCCCCACTAATGAAGTCCCTAGGAAGAGACTGTGCAAGAGGAGGCACTTGGATTCCCCTCAGGAATCCTTGACATCAGACACCGACTTAGAGGAATTAGAAGGGTCCCCATGGTCCCCCTCAGAGGATGTCTCATTTGCAGATATCCTAGAAATACTTAAGCAGAGGGGTGACTGGCAGTCCCTTACCACTACTGAGGATCAGTCAGTACTACTGAAGGCCTTTGGGTTTCAACCTTCCACTTCCTGGGTTACTCCACCTTTCGATGAATTAATGGAGTTTATCACTCAAAAGGTGTGGGAGTCTCCTGATTCCATGGAACCGGTCCCTCAGAGGCCCAACAAATTTATCACCTCCCCTCAGGATAAGTCCTTTCTTACAAAGGGAGTCCCAGTTGATGCCATGGTGGTGGCGGCGGCCACCAAGAAAGAGATGTCAGAGACCTCTTCTTCTGTCCATCCTCCTAATAAAGATTCCAGGACGATGGACAGATATGGGAAATGCATCTTTAGTTCTGCAACATTTGCAATGAGATCGCTTAACTATTTAAACTACTTTACCCATCTTCAACGAGATCTCCTCAAAGAGCTTGGAGATACTCTAGAGGGCAACACAGATGATGCTGTCTCTGAGAAAGTGATTGCACAGCTTAACACCTTTAATTCCATTGTAAACTCATCCATGTGGCTCATTTCTTATGCAGCCGAGGGATCGAGCCAGGCAGCAGGTTCAGCGATAGCTCTGCGAAGACAATCCTGGATGCGTTTATGCTCCTTTGCAGAAGACTTCAAGTCTTCCTTTGTTAATACCCCATTTGATGGCTATTCCTTGTTTGGGCCTAAAGTCAAGGAGACACTCACTAGGTGTGAGCAGGAAGGAAAGACTCTTATCTGCCGTAGGAGTCCATTTTTCTACTCCCACTAGACCATACCACAAAGGGCAGAAAGGTGGAAAAATGTGGTTCCAGAAGTCCCAAGGAGCTTTCCAGAACACATGTGGTGAACCCCCCTCCAGGGGCAGAGGAGGGGGGTATAATGGTAGACGCTGCCCAGGCAGCAGAGGGGGTCCGCAGAACCAGGGTGACAGGGAGCAGTTCCTTGGCAAGCCCTATCAGTGCTCCTGAGAGGAGGCCCGAATGTCCTGCTCTGGAGGCAGTCGGGGGTCACTTAGCTTTATACCCAGATGCCTGGCTAGGAATTACATCAGATTCCTGGGTAAAAAGCATAATTACCAGAGGTTACATCATTCCCTTTTCAGAATCCCATTCCATTCGTGCAAGAATCCCAGACATTCCATCCAGTCTGCGGAATCTAGCAGCCATAGAAATTCAGAGGCTGCTGGAAAAAAGAGTCATCCAGCCAGTTCTGGTGGACCAGATAGGATCCGGAACTTAATCCAGGTTCTTTTTAGTTCCAAAGAAAACAGGGGACTGGTGGCCCATCTTAGACCTCAGCAAACTAAATACCTTTGTCAAAAAGGAAAAGTTCCAGATGGTCACGCTTCAATCAATACTTCCGTTTCTCTAAACGGGTGATTGGATGTGCTCGATAGATCTTAATGATGCATAATACCACATCAAAATGGCCAGGCCATCCAGAGATCACTTGAGTTTCCAGCTGGGGACCAGTCACTACCAATTCTGAGCTCTGCCCTTTGGTCTCACCACAGCCCCCAGAGTGTTCACCAAATGCATGGCAGTGGTCACGGCTCACCTGAGACATTTAGGATTCCGGGTGTTTCCATATCTTGATGACTGGCTCCTCACCGCCACCACCAGCATCAACTGATTCCCACCAGAGATTACACTATCAGCCTGTGCTCCCAGTTGGGCATAACCTTAAATTTTGAAAAATCTGCTTTATCGCCATCGCAGTATATTTCTTTTATAGGAGCAGATCTAGACACCACCACTGCCCTGGTCAGACTGCCTCAAGAACGAGTAATCTCCTTATGAAACCAAGTATCCCTTTTGTTGATGGAAAGGAAAGTCCCTGCATTCCAAGTTCTGAAGCTATTAGGCACCATGGCAGCGACTCTCATAGCGGTTCCTCTGGGGCGTATGCACATGAGGATACTCCAATGGTTACTCTTCACACAGTGGTCTTATCAACAACTTCCAATGTCACACAAGATTCTGCTGACAAATACTTGCAAAAAGGACCTCCTTTGGTGGTTGAACAGCCACCAAGTTACTGTAGGTCGTCCGTTTGTACTCCCCCCTCCCACAGCCACAATGACCATGGATGCTTCCCAGATAGGGTGGGGGGGGGCTGTGTCAGGGAAGAACTGTCCAAGGTACTTGGTCAGAGATGGAATCCAGTTTGCACAACAATGTCTTGGAGTTGAGAGCGGTGTTCCTAGCGTTGCAACACTTTCACAACTCTCTACCTAGAGAGATGATTGCAATACAGACAGACAACATGTCGGTAGTCTGGTACATCAATAAGCAAGGGGGAACCTGATCTTACCCCTTATGCTGAGAGGCCCTGAGAATTTGGCAGTGGGCTGTATCCATCGGGCGCTTCCTGATAGCAATGCACATCCTGGGGTCATCCAACATGATAGCGGACAAATTGAGCAGAGCCATTCTGTTGCCTCACGAGTGGTCCCTCAAAGAACGAGTGGCGGAAATGATATTCCACAAATGGGGCCAGCCGTGCGGTGACCGTTTTGCATCCCCGATGAATGACAAATGCAGAAGCTACTTTGCCCTGTACCCTCCACCGGGGGACTTCCCAGGGGATGCACTCGTACACGATTGGCCCTCGGGTCTCCTATATGCCTTTCCTCCATCCCCGCTGATCCCCAAATCTTTACAGAAAGCCAAAAGCCTGGGAAGGACTGTTATTCTGATAGCCCCGTTTTGGCCTCGGCAGATATGGTTCCACTTCCTTCAACAATACCAAGTGGAAGATACTTGGGTTCTGGACCCAGTGCCAGACCTTCTGACTCATTCATCAGGAGATCTTCACCCCCCTCTCTTGTTTCCCTCAAACTGTCAGCTTGGCTGGTCCATTTCCCAACCTAGCCAGGTCTCATGATTTGCCTCCCACGGTTCAGCATATTCTGGTTTCCTCTGATAAAGTCTCCACCAGGAAACTATATAACAGCAAATGGAAACAATTTGGCCATTGGGCTTCTCAACATGGTATTGATCCCTTTATCGCCCCTATTCATAGCATTCTGGAATTTTTGACTTCTCTTTTCCACGATGGTGTGGCAGCCGCTACTATAAGGGTTCAATTGGCTGCCATATCTAACTTCCATGTGGGATGCGGAGGTTCTAACATTATGTCCCACAGATTATGTAAAGCCTTTTTGAAAGGGACTCATCACCTTCGACCCCCTATCAGATATCCGATTACTCCTTGGAATCTAAATTTGGTGCTGTCTCAACTCATGCTTCCCCCTTTTGAGCATGCATCTTCTTGTCCTTCGAAGTTCCTTTCTTGGAAGATAATTTTCTTAGTGGCCATTACTTTGGCACGTAGACTTTCTGAACTTTAAGCACTCTCTATTAGGCCCCCATATTTAGTCTTTCACCCCGACAGGGTGTCTCTAAGAACAAATCCATCCTTTCTCCTGAAGGTCTGTTCTGAAGCGAACTTGAACCAGTCCATTGAACTTCCCACTTTTTTCAGGCATCATGCCAGTAAATTGGAATACATATTGCATAAGCTTGATGTTCACAGACAATTGAGATTTTATTTGGACAGAATAAAAGAATTCAGAAAATCAGATCAACTGTTTCCCATGCAGACAATAAGAAGGGCCTTTCGGTATCCAAAGTTACGTTGTCCAAATGGCTTTCTGATTGTATAAAGTTTGCATATTCTTAAACCCATCAACCTTTAGAACGTGAAGTAAAAGCTCATTCTACCAGGGCTGTTTCTACGTCCTTAGCTCACGCAGCTCATTTACCTTTGGACACCATTTGTGCAGCTGCTACTTGGTCCAAACCTCATATGTTTATTACTCATTACAAAGTGGACAGGGCCTCCAGGGACAGGGCTTCCTTTGGTTCCACCATTCTCAGGAATGTACTCCCGTGAGCCACCCAGGATTAGGGTGCTTGGGACGCTACCCACATGTAAGAACAAATGGCGAGATAGAACAACTTCACATAAAGAAGTTATGTTCTTACCATAACGTTCCATGTGAGTTGTTCATCTCGCCTTTGTTCTTACACTCCCTCCCACCTTCCCCCTCCATGTCCTGGAAGAACGGGTATGGCTGGTGGTCTGGTTGATCTTGCTAGTATCCTCTTGCCAGCCAGGTTATCTCTTAACTAATTGTAAATAGTTACTTTGTTATATTGGGTTGCTTAGTTGTGTTTCTTGCTGGGTTCAGCAAACTAGATCTGGGGTTTGGCAGCAGAGCATCATGGGATAGGGACTGTGTCTTGAGCTTCTCAGAGATCTAGAGCTTGGAAAGCGGCCGACTCAGAGACGATGGATCAGCTCTGTACCCACGTGTAAGAACAAAGGCGAGATGAACAACTCACATGGAACGTTATGGTAAGAACATAACTTCTTTTTAAATAAAGTGAGATACTTGTGCTTTTGTCCTGGCACATTCCACAACTTCCTCAGATACATCTAAACAGACTACATCCAACTTAGCCCTTAAATAACCTCTGTTGAAGCCACAATGTTTCCTCTTCTCCAAATTTAAAGAGGCAGTGTTCAAAAATATTACATATTATAATTTTAGCTCATAAAATCTAACAAACATAAAATTAACTTTTAATTACTTAAAAAACAATTACATATACAACAACAAATAATTTATAAATAAAATATTTAAAAATTAAGTGAACACATATAAAATATATTACTACTAATAAGCAGATGAAAATTAGAAACAAGCATATTTATAAATAAATGAATGAATTTATAAATATGATTGTTTCTAATAATAATTTTAGGAGCTAAAGTTATAATATGTA
Source organism: Protopterus annectens (assembly GCF_019279795.1). Taxonomy (NCBI): domain Eukaryota; kingdom Metazoa; phylum Chordata; order Ceratodontiformes; family Protopteridae; genus Protopterus; species Protopterus annectens. Next base: position 1,211,690,658 of record NC_056727.1, read on the forward strand.
ATGTTTTTGAACACTGTGTCTTTAAATCTGGAGAAGAAGAAACCTTGTGGCTTCAACAAATGTTATTGAAGGGCTAAATTGGGTCTGTTTAGATTTATCTGAGGAAGTTCTGGAAGGTACCAGGATGAAATCTCACTTTATTTAACAATACTTGTTATTGTTTTTAAATGTGAGTTTGTTAATAAACCTTCTAAAAGAACTTTTATCTGTGCTTGACTTGCTGCTGATTTTCTGCTGGTCATTCACCATTTTGTTGGATTAGTTGTTTGTCTTTTGTGTCTCTGGCAGGTTTTAGTCATAGAAGACGCTATTGTGAGACACAGAGATGTGCCCCTCACCAGGGTGGATAAGGATAAAGTCAAGGTTAGTTGTTTGTCAGGGGCCTGAGTCCACCATACCATCCATGCACTTAAGTCTCTCAACAACAAGTATTGTTATGACTCTGTCATAGTCCGTGTTGGCGTGAATGACTTGAGACATACCTCCCTTGACTATATGAAAAGAGACATGATTGAACTTACTGAATATGTCTCCAGGCAGGTATGTTCCTAGCCTTAAGCAGCATTCCACCATCACCCAGAGAGATGCCTCAATACAAACGCAAAATGATGCATTACTTTTCCACTAGCTTTTCCCCTTTGGTTTCTTGTGGGTATGAATCAATGCTATTTGTTTCTCATCACTCAATAATTGTTATATGTCTGTTATCTGGTCAGTGAAAATCAAGCACCTTCTGCCTGCAATACCACATGCGTGACATAAAACCCAGCACAGCCACTGTATAAATTTCATGGACAGCACAGTAAGTCACCTTCCTTAATCACTGAAGTCCACAAGTATATCAAACAGAAACAGCCTGCTAACCACTGACCTACTGTCTACAATACCACTCATGTGACTTAAAACCCAGCACAGCCACTGTATAAACTCCATGGACATCACAGTAAAAGTCACCTTCCTGAATCATTGAAATCCACAAGTATATCAAACTAAAACAGCCTATTAACCACTGTATGTGTTTATTTTTCTGCCTTCATCTCACTGCTAATTGTTACCTCTGTGCTGTATTTTATAACACAGTTACTACCTTGCTGCCAGAACCAACTGCCTGCACCCCCTCCCTCTTCTTTTCCTTCTGAAATACTTTCTCTGGATGTCTGCATTCTTTAACTTAATTGCTCTCCTACGCATAACTCTATCTGCCTAACTTATCTACTAGCTTTGCTTCATACTTCATTTCTTTCCTACTGCGTTTCTGCTATAATTATCCCTCAGTGCACTTTTAAGCTTGGATGCTGTACTTTACATTAACTCTCATAGTGATATCTGGCCTTACGGCTGACTACTAGGCTGTGTACTGAATAGGTTTGTGACTACCTTTTTTTCTGCCTATCTGGAATTTCCTGTCATAGAAGTGATTCTACTTACTGATTGTTTTTTCTTGTGAGAACTTCCAACCAATGGTGTAGCCCTGCTCCATTCACCCTCCCTACACTCAGGCTCACTTCGCTCTCCAACCCTACCTCAATTTCCACCCACCCTCACATTATTTTCTTTATACCTATTCTCCTGTACTCCTCTCCCCTCTAACCCCACCCTTCTTGTCCCCTGTCCCAATCCCAACTACTTTACACTCCACACTTACATAATAACTAGACCTCCTTTGCTCCTCCTAAAGTTTTACCTATTCCATCCACTCCACTTGAGGCTTTCCACAATTTCCTAGTGTACCCTGACATTTTAAATATTATCTTTCTTACAAATCTACTTCTATTACCCCTGCTTATAACTACAGACCTATCTCATTAACATGACCTACATGTTCTAAACTTTCCTTTACTTGCCTCCCTTACTACTACTTTACCTTCTTACCTCCTATAATACCCAACTAACACCTGAATTTCTAGCTCCACCATATACTCATCCAAATGTCTTCCCACATCCTCGTCACTCTTTCATAATTTGCACTTCCATCTTACCTACAAATACTCTCCTTCCCAAAATCAAAATTCTTCCTTCCCCCCACAAACTTTATAAAATGTAAAATAAAGTACCTCCTCTACTACCCCTCTCTGTATAATGTCTACTTCATCTCTAAAACTCTATTACTATCAGCTGATATTCATCCAAATTCAGGCCCAAACTCTCCCTCCACTGTGAACAATTCTACTGTTCCAGACACAGGACACCTCACTCTTCCAAAAAACACATATATCTTTTTACTCAATGAATATTAGATGTGTGTAGGGATGGCACAGTGGTGCAGCAGTTTGTGTTGTCACCTCACAACAAGAGGTTCTCCGGTTTGATTCTCAGCTTGGGTGCCTTGTGTAGAGTCTGCATGTCCTCCCTGCATTCATGTGGGTTTCCTCTGGGTGCTCTGGTTTCCTCCCACATTACAAAAACATGCCTCTAGAGTTTCTCCTCAGGTCTCCACTGAAAATTGGCTCATTCCAAGTTGGACTTTCCTGGTAAACAAATTAAATAAAGTTAGTGAATTCTATGTCTGGATGTCAAATCACTTCCCAGATATCATCACCCTCACAGAAACATGGTTTAAACCTCAAAGCCCTGATAGAGATATTCTCCCTCCTGGATACAATATACTTTGACTAGACTGCCAAACGAAGAAAGGGGGAGGAGTTGCCATTGCCTACTCTAACCATCTTACTCTCACATCTCTAAATAAACCAATCCCATCCTTTCTACCTGCTGAAATCCTGACTGCTAACCGTAAACGTAACAATTATATTACAATCATTGTATCAGCCATTTACATACTCCCAGGGGACAACATTCCCTTACTGGAAAATATTATTTTACCTTTTTCAGCACATACATAATGAAATCCTCCTCCTTGGGGACATTAATATAAATTGGCTATCCCTCTGCTCAGCAAGCTCTACCTTATGTATCAACCTGCATGGCTTTACATAAGTTATCTCTACACCCACTCATGCTAAAAAATCTCACAACTCTGACTCTCTTATTGACTGTATATTAGTCTCATACCCACTAAAATACTATAACCCTATAACTTTACCTGACTCCCTAAGTGATCACTTCCCAGTAAAAGTTCTTAGACTCGCTCCACATTTCTCCAGGTCACATAGATGCACTACATGTCACAAGTTATCAAACTTCCACCCATAAACTTTTACTACCCTCCTCTCCAAAATTAACTGGTCTTTTCTGACCCAACTCCCTCTACATGAAGCAGCATACTCATTTAACACATCTTCCCTAAATATTCTTAACTCACTGGCACCACTCCACACAGTACATATTAAATCAAACATACCCCCCTGGCTAACAAATGCTACCCACACCTTGATGAAAACCAGAGATAGGATGTGGAAAACATGGGTAAAAATGAAGATTCCCATGCACTTACAAAAATATAAAGAACTTAGAAACTTGACAAAAAACATATCAATAAAGACAAAAAAGACATATTATATCACACCTACTGCACAAAGATCAAATCCCAAAATATTTTGGCACTGAATAAATCAGATACTGCATTCTGGCAACCCTTCATCTCCTATCCCTTGCCCAACAGATGCATCACAAGAAACCACAGCCATCTTCAGCTCATACTTCATTGAATCCATTAGGAAGATGTCATGTTCTGATTCCTCTACTAATAACACTTTAAATCTCCCTGATCCCTCTCCTACTCTAAATTTTACTAACACATTTTCCCTTAAATGTATACCTACCAGCCACATTAAATCTCTACTCTGCAAACTGAAACCCTGCTCTCCATCTGCAGATGACATACCTCCCTACTTCCTTCATGTAGCAGCAGACCCTCTTGCTATTCCTGTATCTATTCTGATTAACCATTCCATCTCTAAATCAAAAGTTCCCTCTGTCTAGGAAAGAATTCTATACTCTACCTATACATAAAGGAGGTAACTCTACTGAAATCTCCAATTTCAGACCTATAGGTATCTCACCTTTCTCAAAAATATTAGAAAAATGCGTACACAAGCAAGTCATGCAAACCTTACTTCATGAAAATCTGCTCACCCTACACAACACAGCCTTCGCCCAAAACACAGCACCACTACTGCTCTCCTATCCTTCATTAACACCATTACTCTGGATAGAGATAACAGTACACTTGTCTCTTGCTTATTCCTAGATCTTTCTAAGGCATTTGATGCAGTCTCCCACTCCCTTCTTCTGAACAAACTGACTAACCTTAACTTCTCCGCCACTACCGTTGCCTGGTTTTCTAGCTATCTTACTGATCGACTACAATTAGTAAAGTGGCTCTCTGCTCTTGCTCTCTCGATCCGCTCCCTGTTAAAATGGGTGTTCCCCAAGGATCTATTCTTGGTCCATTACTTTTCAGTATCTTTACTAACCTACTCTACACTTCCTGCGCTCAGTCATTCCTTGTCCAATATGCTGGTGACTATACAGTTCTCACCATTGCAGACACTCTCTCTGATCTTATTAATGTTATTCAGGCATCCTTTAACTCGGTTGAAACCTAGCTCTCTAACAACCAGTTTATTCTGAATCCTAATAAAACTAAACTTACTTTTTCTTCCCCCCCAAAAAAACACCTTAAATCCACTTTTCTGTATATTCTCTTAATAACACACCCTATCATTGTTGAACCTAACACAAAACTTCTAGGTGTCATAATAGATGACCAACTGAAATCTAAATAGTATGTAAATAATTGCATTAAGAAAACCCATCAAAAACCTGGCCTCTTATACAGAAATAAAAGGCTCCTTGCTAACAAAGCAAAAGTATCTCTCTCTCATGCTAATCTGCTACTAAGCCTATTGTATAGCTCTCAGATCCTCACAAACTTCAAATCGCCTCTCCTAAGTTAGAAACTACCTACAACAAAGTGAACAGATTTGCTGCAAACCTAAACTATAGATCTTATCACTGACTTTCTCTAAAAAAATGAAACTGGCTAGAATTACCACATCAGCTTCTCCTCTCTCAGCTTCAGATTTTCCACGCTATATTGTATCAACCATCATACTGTCCCAATCTGTCTCCTCTAATCTCTTTTTACACTTCTTCTAGGACTCTCCGAAGCTAAGACCAAGACATACTACAAATCTATAAACCTAAGAACAAAATTGGCTGCAACCTCTACAATTCCTATCCAACATATCATGGAACAAACTGCCATTAGAAATTAGGTCACTCAAAAATCTCAAAGAATTTAAATCAGCCACCAAAGAATACCTGAAAAGTCACAGGTCATGCCACTGTACTCACTCTCCAGAATTTGTTTTCCTTTCCTAAGATAGCCTACTACCTGTCCTCTCTGGTTCAATTTCTGTTTATTCTGTTATCTCTCTTAGCCACCTTATCTAGGTAATTACTTGTGACTCAATCTTAAATATATATACTTATTTACATATTACCTGTATTATCCTTACTAACTGTAACTTCCTTAGCTAAGTTATTTAAACTGTGCATTTGTTTTTTATACATAAATTATGATAATGGCAACTTAACTCTATAATTTGTATGCCTGTATTGCCACAATTGAAACATTGTTATTATTTTTTTATTTTTAATTGCTTTTATTGTAAACGTGAGGAGCTTTTCTCCCTGGACCTCCACTGAAAAAGGGCTATCAGCTCAGTTGAACAAACCCGGACAACAAATGTAAACTAAATAAATAATAAATAAATAAATTGACTTTAACAATTGCTTAGTTTCTGGTGTCATTCCAAGAGGATCCCGTACCTGACAGCCTGGGAAGACATGATCGACAGACCACGATGCTCTGTCAATGATGGCCTGCATCTGTCTCCCTCAGGATTCAGGCTTCTGGCAAAGGCTCTTGCCTCCTCCATAGTGCCTTTTTTAGGCAACGCCATGAGGTTAAAACGACCAACATGAAAATTTCATCAAAATGCAAATTAAAGGTCATTCTGCTAAATGCTAGGAGTCTAAACATGAAACTGCATTCATTGCAAGCATTCTTAACCCTCTAAGATGCTGACATTTGTGCAGTCACAGAAACCTGGTACAACGCTGCAGAAAGTACCCCAGCCATACCAGGTTGCTCATCCTATAATACATTCAGAACCCAAACCATGGGCAGGAAAGCAAAAGGAAGTGGAGTTGCAATATATATTAAAGACATACACATCACCAGACTGGTCAAACAGTATGATGCACAGGAGACACTCCAGGTGCAGTTAACCATTGACAAGACCCCTATTCAAATCATAGCTAGCTACAAGCCCCAAACTTTGACTCAAGATGCCCACTTCACCTACCTGGACCTCTTTGACTCTATCAGGATCAGGGGTGTAGCTAGGATTTTCAAATTTGTACTGACAGCTCTCAAACTGCTACCCCCCCCCCCCCCAGCCAAGCTACGGCCATTCTTGTAATTCATGGTTCGCTCTTTTAGTGTCGATGAAGAGGCATTTGCTGTAATGCCTCTTCAGTAATATAATATAAATTCACTCAAACTCGGTTCCTTGAATTGAAAATTAACCTGAAATGTCAGTTCTTTGAAAAATGCAGCATGGTAGTTGGGGTAGAGACTTTATGCTTTTGTTTTCTGTAACTAAGGTACAGGTTTTGAGCTTGAGTAAATTATTAACCACCCGCTACCGCTAACTAGGATGTTTCATTCACACACTCACCCCTACCTACCTCTTAGTGCAAGAAATATGGACAAAGCCTAAAATAAACAGGGACAGATATTAAATAATGTTCTCGTGAACTTAGAAAGTTGCTAGAATAACAGGATTTGTGCTAGTATGAATTTTTCTAAAGGACATGAAGTCTGAAGCTCAAATGTCTGTCATTTAGCAACTTCGGCCTTCAATGATTTTCTAGAAAATCACAAAATTTATGAGGAACAGACAAAAAATATGGGGCAAAAATCTGGACATTCTACAAAATTTGGACAGTTGAGAGGTATGCTACCTACCACACACACAAACACACAACCTCTCAACCTCTTACAGCAACAAACTCATAAATAAAACTGAGGCAAAGGCCCAAAAATAAGGACATTTTTTTTTAAATATTGCTCTTATAAACTTAGAAAAATAATAGTAGCAGGTCTTGCATCAGTACGAATTTTCTGAAAGGTATGAAATCTGAAACTGAAATGTCTGCATTATTTTCTAACTTCAGTCTTTAACAATTTGCCACATTTGCCAGAAAACTGCAATTTTATGAAAAATGGACCAAAAATGTGATGCAAAAATATAAAATTGCCAGACAATACAGCTGGGAACCTGTCAAAGGAGGGACACCATTTTAATATGAGCACAGTTAACTTAGAGCAGCTGATGCATTTCTGAAATAAAAGTAATGTATAACTCTGATCATTACAGTTATTTATAAAAGTACAGTAAACCCTCTGTTTTCTTCCAAAATTGCTATTTTGTGGAGGAATCATTAGGGGAAGAGCAACATTTTGAGCCAAAATCAGGGACAGTTGAGGTTTGGCTATGCCTAATTCTATAAAGCAATTTGCATGTACCCCTCAACCTGTTAATGCAATAAATCTGGACAAGGCCAAATATATTGAGGGAACATATAAACAGTACTAAAAATTGCTCTTGTGTAAACTGGGACAGTTGATAGAACAGGTCTTATTTTAGCATGCATTTTTCTGAAGGTTATAAAGTCTGAAACTAGTGTGTCATTATTTAGTGACTTAATTCCTAAATCATTTGCCAGAAAACCACAAATTGAGGAACAAACCAAAAATAAGAAGCAAAAAATCTATTCATTCTTTGAAAATCTGGACAGTTGGGAGGTATAGTTCAGCTGGGGCTGTCTAAGTTTGTCGCCCTTCCCCCTCACAAAACCATGGTCGAATGGAGCCTCCCCCTGCAGCCATTCCAATGATCCATTACTTTGCTATTTCACTCCATTTACCATAAACACTAGAGTGCATACTGATTTACTTCTATGATGATTTGAACTTCATTTGAAAGTTTTATTTTGCATTTTACAGCACAAACACTAAGACATCTGCTAAACAAACTTGGCATTAAAATTTCTCTGCCCTTGAAACTCACATTCATTGAAACAACATTAAAACCCACATTCAAAGAAAAATACATTTTACCCGTGGCAGATAATTAATTCTGGGCTGCTTTTAAATCATAGGCCCCTTGCATATGAAACATACATGTGCTTGATACACCTTCCTATTGCTTTGAACATTTTTCCAGTAAACAATGACACAAAACTGCCCAATTCAGAATATTTCCATCATAAAAGTCTAGTCAAACTTCTACAGTCCACCATTATCAGTAAATATGCACAATCTCTGAAGTAGTAAAAAAAGTCATCTAAATAATTCCACGTTAAATAAATCTAACTAATGAAGAGGTTGCTGCTAGCAATCACCTTTATATTTCATGACTTCGCTGAAAAATAGTGTCCGATGCCCCTGAGGAATAAATTGCCTAAATTATATTAATAAGCTAGTAATATTGCAATAGGAAATGGATGGTAAACTGATAACAGGCTCATAGTTAGTGTCTTAACTTTCAGTACAGCAGCATTCACCCCTTATGAGAGTAGAATCAGGCTTGTTGGCTGTTGGTGAAGCACCCTCCAAGAGGAAAAAACGCTGAGAGAAGAAGGGAGCCACTTTTGAGATTTTAAGTATTTTTTCTCTGTTTATTTGCTAAGTTTTTCTGCATAGCTGCCTAGCTTGAGCATTTTCTGGCTTGTTAAACTTGATTTCTGTATTAGTAGCTGTATTTAGAGCACAACCAAAAGCTGTTTGCTGAATTTCCTGTTTGCACTTAATTTTAAATCGTTTTTTTCTTAAAACTTGCATATTTTCTGTCCTTGACCTAGCACTCTTGTGTGGGGTCATTTACTGCACTGTTATAACTTGATATTACTTGTGAACCTCTGCTATCTCTGTAAAAACAAAACAAAAAAAAAATCTTGCTTTTTCCCACTTTTCTGAGAGTTAAAAGTTCAGTTACAGGCTTGCTGTTCCTGAACTGTTTGAAAGTTTCTGTGAGGCCATTTTGCTTGGGCTGAAGGAGGGTCTCTGTGTTTATCAGTGGGAGTGACTAACATTGAGCAGCTTCCCTGCCCCGGAGAGGTGGTTACTGACTTGAAACTGTAGTTTTATTGGCCACTAGGGGTCATTTCCATAACTCCTTCATCTTCCTCTCTTAAAACCTAGTTGCCTCGTGGTTTGAGCGTCTTTTCAGGCTTGTTGGCTGTTGGTGAAGCACCCTCCAAGAGGAAAAACGCTGAGAGAAGAAGGAGCCACTTTTGAGATTTTAAGTATTTTTCTCTGTTTATTTGCTAAGTTTTTCTGCATAGCTGCCTAGCTTGAGCATTTTCTGGCTTGTTAAACTTGATTTCTGTATTAGTAGCTGTATTTAGAGCACAACCAAAAGCTGGTTGCTGAATTTCCTGTTTGCACTTAATTTTAAATCGTTTCTTTCTTAAAACTTGCATATTTTCTGTCCTTGACCTAGCACTCTTGTGTGGGGTCATTTACTGCACTGTTATAACTTGATATTACTTGTGAACCTCTGCTATCTCTGTAAAAACAAAACAAAATAAAATCTTACTTTTTTCCCACTTTTCTGAGAGTTGAAAAAGTTCAGTTACAGGCTTGCTGTTCCTGAACTGTTTGAAAGTTTCTGTGAGGCCATTTTTGCTTGGGCTGAAGGAGGGTCTCTGTGTTTATCAGTGGGAGTGACTAACATTGAGCAGCTTCCCTGCCCCCGGAGAGGTGGTTACTGACTTGAAACTGTAGTTTTATTGGCCACTAGGGGTCATTTCCATAACTCATTCATCTTCCTCTCTTAAAACCTAGTTGCCTCATGGTTTGAGCGTCTTTTCAGGCTTGTTGGCTGTTGGTGAAGCACCCTCCAAGAGGAAAAACGCTGAGAGAAGAAGGAGCCACTTTTGAGATTTTAAGTATTTTTCTCTGTTTATTTGCTAAGTTTTTCTGCATAGCTGCCTAGCTTGAGCATTTTCTGGCTTGTTAAACTTGATTTCTGTATTAGTAGCTGTATTTAGAGCACAACCAAAAGCTGTTTGCTGAATTTCCTGTTTGCACTTAATTTTAAATCGTTTTTTTCTTAAAACTTGCATATTTTCTGTCCTTGACCTAGCACTCTTGTGTGGGGTCATTTACTGCACTGTTATAACTTGATATTACTTGTGAACCTCTGCTATCTCTGTAAAAACAAAAACAAAAAAAATCTTGCTTTTTCCCACTTTTCTGAGAGTTAAAAAGTTCAGTTACAGGCTTGCTGTTCCTGAACTGTTTGAAAGTTTCTGTGAGGCCATTTTGCTTGGGCTGAAGGAGGGTCTCAGTGTTTATCAGTGGGAGTGACTAACATTGAGCAGCTTCCCTGCCCCCCGGAGAGGTGGTTAGTGACTTGAAACTGTAGTTTAATTGGCCACTAGGGTCATTTCCATAACTCCTTCATCTTCCTCTCTTAAAACCTAGTTGCCTCGTGGTTTGAGCGTCTTTTCAGGCTTGTTGGCTGTTGGTGAAGCACCCTCCAACAGGAAAAACGCTCAGAGAAGAAGGGAGCCACTTTTGAGATTTTAAGTATTTTTCTCTGTTTATTTGCTAAGTTTTTCTGCATAGCTGCCTAGCTTGAGCATTTTCTGGCTTGTTAAACTTGATTTCTGTATTAGTAGCTGTATTTAGAGCACAACCAAAAGCTGTTTGCTGAATTTCCTGTTTGCACTTAATTTTAAATCGTTTTTCTTAAAACTTGCATATTTTCTGTCCTTGACCTAGCACTCTTGTGTGGGGTCATTTACTGCACTGTTATAACTTGATATTACTTGTGAACCTCTGCTATCTCTGTAAAAACAAAAACAAAAAAAAAAATCTTGCTTTTTCCCACTTTTCTGAGAGTTAAAAAAGTTCAGTTACAGGCTTGCTGTTCCTGAACTGTTTGAAAGTTTCTGTGAGGCCATTTTTGCTTGGGCTGAAGGAGGGTCTCTGTGTTTATCAGTGGGAGTGACTAACATTGAGCAGCTTCCCTGCCCCCGGAGAGGTGGTTACTGACTTGAAACTGTAGTTTTATTGGCCACTAGGGGTCATTTCCATAACTCCTTCATTTGTCCTCGGAGGAGTGGTTTAGGGCAGTGACTTGTGGTTTGTTGGCCAATTTGGGTCATTTCCTGTCTTTTCCAGCCCCTGCTATAAAGCACGCTTTAGCGATTTAGCCGATTTAGCCGATTTAGCGGAGTTGCTACTGTTGCACACTAGGGCAGCCCGGTTAAGCAGGTTTAAACTATTCGGCTACCTAAAGTCCACTCTTCAAATTTTCCCTTAAAACTACCTTCCTCGAACTATACTACTGATCTAATCAGCGTATCCTATAATTAAAAGATCATCTCTACTTGACTCCAAGTAGACTATTCTCTATCTGTTAAACGTAGCACTTGCTCCTACAGTACTTATTACCTTGATACGGCACTCTTGTCATAGATAGTACCCCAAAAAGGCAACCCCATTTCTCGGTCACCCACGTCCCCCGGAATCTTTTTAAAGTTTTTGTCTATTCCTTCTAGCATGTCGAGGGATCAGTTGCTAGTGTCCTCTCCTGCTCAGCTGGTGAACCTGGGAATATTGAGGCAATGTTACAATTGCCTCATGTACACAGACAACCCTCTCCTCCTCCCACAAAACACAAATACATGCGAGAGATGCAACTACACGGCCAAACTGGAGGCTGAGCTCTCTCAACATAGGACTGGCAAGACCAGTCAGGAGGAGAAGGTTACCACACACACTATAGACCCAGTCTCACATATTACCATTACAACCTCAAATCATACACATAAACACACAAAGACATACTGGAGGCTCTGATCAAAAATCTACCAAAACAGCAGAGGCCACCAAAGCAGACACCCAAACAACCACCACCTCAGAACACAACACCTGCAACACATAGACCTCACAGTCAGAGTGTCAAACAGTCACAGCCCTTAAGGCCAAACACAATGCCAGACACACTAGTCATTGGTGACTCCATAGTCAGACACACTGACGTCCGCTCACCAGACTGAGTAAGGAGAAGGTCACAGTAAGCTGCCTGTCGGGCGCTAGAATCCGCCACATAACGCAAGCACTCAGGTCTCTCAACAGCAGGTACAAATATGATTCAGTCATTGTCCACGCTGGTGTAAAGCGACCTGAGACACCTCCTTGGACTACATGAAAAGAGACATTGAGGAGCTCTCTGATTATGTAGCCCAGACAGGTATGACCCTGACCTTGAGCAGTATCCTACCTTCACCAAGAATGATGCCACAATACAGAGATAAGATGATCAGCTTTAACAATTGGCTTAAACACTGGTGTCATTCAAAGGGGATCCAGTGTCTGTCTGCCTGGGATGACATGCTGGACAAGCCACGCTGCTTCGCAAGGGACGGCTTGCACCTGTCACCCCTGGGATTCCGGATATTGGCAAAGGCTCTTGCCACCCCATAGTGCCTTTTTAGGCAAGGCTCAAATTCTAAACCTACCACCCTAGAACACAAAAAGGAAAAACTAAGGGTAATGCTGCTCAATGCCAGAAGTCTAAATCTCAAAATGCACGACTCGAGGCCCTTCTCAGTATGGAGAACATCGATGTCTGTGCTGTGACAGAAACCTGGTTCAAGGCTCCTGAGAGCACCCGCGCTATCAGGTTTTACCTCATATCATGCGTTCCGGCCCCAAAATCTGGACAATACCAAGAAAGGAGGGTGGCTATCCATATTCATCAAGGACACCCACACCTCAAGACTGGTGGCAACGCACGATGCATCGGAGACCATCCAGGTGCAATTAACCATAGGCAAGACTGCTCTGCAAATTGTAGCATGTTACAGGCCACCCTCACAAACTCAGGAACCTCACATGGCCTTCCTGAAAACACTAGAGGGGATAAATGTATCACCAAACACCATCATACTAGGTGACTTCAATTACCCTAATATAGACTGGGAACACTACTCAAGCCCAAACACCCTAGCCCAAAAGTTCCTGGAATTCATAAACTCAAATGCCATGGAACAACTAGTCACCATCCCCACAAGAGGAGATAACATACTTGATCTCATCATCACGAACATGGGAGCACAATGTTCAACACCGGAGGTGTACCCCTCACTGGTGAGATCAGACCACAAACTAATCTCGCTGGAGGTCCTCATCCCACCCCCACCTGAAATAAAAAAGACCACAGTAAAGAACTTCTCAAAAGCCGACTTCACACTTCTAAAGACTAGTGTGGTCTCCTTTAAGGCCCCCGAGCCGGCGGAAAACATTACTCAAGCCGCTGAATCACTTACAAATGCCTTCTACCAGCACCTGCAGGACTGCATGGATAAGGCAATCCCAAGCAAAACAAAGACTCTTTGTACCAAAGGCAAGCATCCAGTCTGGTGGACCCCAGCCATAAACAAACTCTACAACAAAAGGAGGAAGCTACTACAAGATAGAGCAAAATCCTTAAAAGGTAAGACACCCTTGATCACTATAAGTAAAAACTAAGAGCTCTCATAAAATCATCCAAAGCAAATTTCGAGAGAAAAATAGCTAATGACTCAAAAGACAATCATAAGGCCTTCTTTAGCTATGTTAGAAACCTGGGAGGAAACTCCCAGATATGCTCAGAGCTAGTTCAAAATGATGTGAAGATTACTGATCCTACAGACATTGCCAACATACTGGCTGACAGGTTCAGTGCAAACTTCTCCCCTCCCCAAAGGAGAGATATCTATACCAAACGATTGCAGCCCCCAAACATCTCCAGCGCCCAAGTGAGAACTGCTCTCTCCAAAGCAAAAACACAGCATCCATGGGACCTGATGGTGTGCCCGGCAGTGTGCTCCATGAACTCAATGAGGAATTAAACCCACAGCTAGGACAGCTGTTTAATCAAAGTCTTACCTCTGGATACGTGCCAGGAGTGGCGCACTGCAACTGTGGTACCACTTCACAAAGGCGGTGCCTCCACCGACCCTGGAAATTACCGCCCATTAGCTTGACAAGCCTTATCTGCAAAGCCATGGAGAGGATCATAATGGACCTCATAAATAAAGACATAGGGAATTTGCAGACTTTGGATCCAACCCAGTTTGGCTTTGTCAAAGGCAGATCATGCCTTTTAAACTTGGTTGACTTTTTGAAACAGTCACCAAAGCCATTGATGAGGGAAAGGCAGTCCATACAGCCTACCTCGATCTGGCTAAGGCCTTCGATACAATACCCCATTCGGTATCATTGAAAAACTCATCAGCTTAAATGTCAACCCATACATCACAAGATGGGTTGCAAACTGGCTGAGTGACAGAACCCACAGGGTCAGAGCTGCTGGCGCCATGTCAGACTCAAAGCCTGTCACAAGTGGTGTCCCACAGGGCTCAGTCCTGGGCCCACTCTTGTTTGGCATCTACTTTTCCAAGTACAAGCAAACACAGGAGGGTTATGGCTGACAAAGTTTGCAGATGACTGCAAACTGGGCGCCATAGTAGAAAACACATCTGACACAGATATCCTTCAGAAGGGTCTCACAGAAACGGATAACTGGTGCCAGAGCCACGGCCTAAAGTTAAATGCCAAAAATGCATAGTCATACCCTTCGGGAAAAACAAGGTTACCCCTAGCTACCAAATAGGTGGCAATCCACTGAGCACAGAAGAAGTTATCAGGGACCTGGGGACCCAGGTTGATAGTAGTCTGTCATTCGACACCCATGTAGCTAAAGTAGTTAGGAAGACCTTCTACATTGCCCACCTTATCATGAAGGGATTCTCATCTAGATCAAGGGAGGTCATAGTCTCCCTTTACTCATCACTCATCAGACCAATGATTGAGTACAATGCCCCATTCGAATGTATCTGACCCGACACTTGCAGCAGCTGGAGAGGCCACAAAAGTTCCTCACCAAAAGGATAAAGGGTCTCAAAATCTGTCCTATGCTGCCCGACTGAAAGAACTCCAGCTCTATTCAGTCGCTTACCGCTTGCTCAGAGGTGACCTTTGCCTAACATACAAGGCCATGTCAAACTCAGATTTGATGAATATGCTTCACCTCAAAAAATCTAGATCCATCAGAGCCACAAGGGCGGGAGACTTAAACCTTGACACGGCTATTAATAGGACGTGCTGGAGGGATAGATTCATCACCCAAAGACTCCCTATGCTGTGGAACAAAATCCCGGTACATGTGAGGCAGAGCACCTCGCTGGCCTTGTTCAAGAGAAATCTTGACCAATGGATGGGAGATCGCAGATATACCCCAGGGATTACCTCAGTGTCACTGCTCGACAGAGGCACAGAAAAATAATGGGTATAGTTCCCCATACTAAAGGGGTGGCCTAAGCCACAAAACGATGGGCTAGGCTTGTAAATGCCCTCGGGCAGATAGCCTAGTATGAACCTATGAACCTATGAACCTATGAACCTTCTGCATTAAAAGCAAGTACACAACATTTTGTGCTACTAACAATGTGAGCCGACTTAGCATAATCAGCACTAAACTTCTCTTCCCCTGCAGCACTCAGTTCCTTGTAAAATCTACGCAATACTCAACTACATCTCAACTTCGCAGCACAAGAAGTCTGGAAAAAGCCAAATTTATTGGGGTGGGTCAAAAGGGCAAAAAACAGGAACACATTAAACATTGCTAGTATAATCTTGGAAAGCTGCTAGAATAAAATGCTGTGTTATCATACATTTTACTGCCAAGGTCACTGTGCAAAATAGTCAGAACAACATACCACTATGCCAAATCACCTGCTTTGTGAAAGAGAGGAAGACTGAACCTTAAATGGCTATCATTTAATGAATTCAGTTCTCACCATAGCTGTCAACCTCTTAGCACAAAACACCTGGACAAACCCAGTAATGAGGGAATACAGCCCTCAAACATATTCAGTGAATTCAGTTCTTGCCATAGCTGTCAACCTTAGCACAAAAAACCTGGACAAAGCCAATAACAGGGTATTACAGTCCCAAAAATAAGGACAAATTTAAAATAGTCATAAACTTAAAACAATTGTTATAAAAAAGGTTGTGTTAGTATATATTTATTGCTAGAATAAAAAGTTGTTTTACTATGTCACAAACACAGGGATAAGATGCAGCTTCTACACAGAAGGCACCCCAGCCAAGAATCAAACCAGAAAACCTACAGCTGTGAGGCAACAATACTGCCACTGCTCCATCAAATATGTAAGGAAGTAAACATTCAGAAACCTGAAGTCTGAAATTTAAATGCCTGCCAATTTGTTAAACAGGACAGTCTGACTTGGAACAAAAAAAAAAAAAAAAACAATTCTCAGCAGAGGCCCAGGAAAAAATAATGCAGACATGTCTTTGTAACATGGTAGGACACAAAAGCAAACCCACACGAACACAGGGAGAAGATACAGACCCCCCCCACAAAGAAGGCACCCCAGCCAAGAACCAAACCCAAGAACCTACAGCTGTGAGGCATCAATGCTACGTTGCTACCACTGCACCATCAAATTTCAAGCATTGCAGTATTTAAAAACCACAGATACAATACAGATATTGATCAGATCAAATATGAGGCAAAAATCTGCAATTTTTTTACAAATGGTGGTGGGTAGGGAATTCAGGTCTTTAACACCTGCATACAAGGTACAGGGCTCAAGCCTGAGGTATTCCCTACCACACCACCATGAGTAATCACACCAGTACATCCCACCTGGGGCATTTACACACACACACAAAAAACCCTTCTGCAAGTGGAAAGAGATTCAGACAGAAAACAGAAAGAACAAACCCTAAGTTATATTGTTCATTGAAACAGATCGGTGCCGCATTGTGATCCCTTATTCTTGGGAGATGTCCACTGGTGAATGTCCTGACTTGTGCTATGTATTCCATAACTTTTCAGTTGTCCCTATGGGAGAGTTCTATTCCTCCACTAGTCCAGCATATTATTTTTTCAATAAACAGTTAACTGTATTGTATACATGAGCACATGACACTGAAAACAAAGTAGGCAGCACTGAAAAATAATGAACAAATACAATGCAAACAGTGCTTTACAAAACCAATACCCATAATCTCTAGCCCAAGATATTAACCTGATGTCCTGCTAACAGAGAGAGTGATGTGCCATTGCAGTTTTTTTACACAAAATAAGTGAACAGTCATTTCTTCCTCTGTTTGTCATCCCTTTCTCATCACCTGGTAATTTTGTTTGAGAGTGCAATTTTTATTGTAATTGAATTTTTGTATGAAATTCTGTTTTTGTTTTTAAATTACATAATATCCCTGGAAAAAGCTTAATAACAGCGGTGCTTGGAGGAGACAGAATAAACCTAAACACTACCCCTTGATGCAATGTTTCTTTCTGGGAGAAAATGGTAGGTCTGTACTTACATATTTGCCAGCCTTTCTAGAGCATATGAAACTGGGATAAGAGGTGTCTGCCACTCCATTCAGAGAACCCTCCTTCAGCAACCACAAAAAATATCTCCTAGAAATAAATATAGGCACAACAAAATAGAGATGTCATAGAAGTTAATAGTGAAAGAAACTAAGTGCAGGAAGCAAGAGGCAGTAGTAACTTACTAGTCCTGCTGAATAGGCTGTAATAACTCACTAGTCCTGCTGAATAGGCAGTAGTAACTCACTAATCCTTCTGAATGCTTCAGATTTGGTAAGGTATATCCTTTCCTGCCTCCAATCATATGGCACGTTTTCCTTGAAACTCCTCTCATCCTCCCCATTTGGAAATAGACAGTGGCATTATATATATACACACACACACACACACACACACACACACACACACACACACACACACACACACACACACACACTTACTTCATATTACTTACCAACCTTGCAAGACTGAAGTGAGACCAACATCATAACGCTTCCTCCTCCCGCTTCGACCAAAAGCATCTGAACTGGTACCCTTGGTTGTGACTCGTGAGACCACCATAACGAATCCGCTTCCCGCTCGGAAAGCATGAAGTTAACGCTTCCTCCTAAAGCATTTGAACTGGCCGGTTGGCCGGAAATACATGTGCGGAGCTCCTGACTGGCTGCCCTGATGCACTACTGGCTGGTCGGCTGGAAATACATGTGCGGAGGCTGGAGCTACTGGCTGCGCTGACATCATCGTGCAGTAAAGCGCGAAAACAAAGAAAAGTGAACATTTAAAATGCTACCCCCCCTTCTACATAAGTTGTACTGATTTCAGTACAGTGCGTATGCCTCCCGACGTCCCTGATCAGGATTTAACCCTTTACCCTGAACCTGGGTGACTTTAACTATCCACCCATAGACTCATGCCAAAACACAAATGCCCAGAGATTCTTTGATTTTGTCACTGCAAATGCCTTGAACCTGCTGCTCGACATCCCCACATTTGGTGATAATATCTTAGACTTTGTATTAACCAACATGAGTAACCACTGCAGCATCCCTACAGTGTCATCCTCCCTGGTAAGATCCGACCACAAAGCTGTCACTTTCAAAGTCACCATCTCCCCAACTGCCCCCCCCCCCCCCCCCAGCTAGGGTTAAACAAAAAAACTTCTCCAAAGCTGATTACAACCTCCTGAGGGAAGGTATAAACAGCTTCACAGCCCCCTCACCTTCCATAGGAACTGGCACATATGTCCAAACCTACACCAAAGTACTATACGAGCATTTATATAGCTGCATGGAATCAGGAATACCAGACAGGATAAAATCCTCCTCCTCAAGGAAGAGTAAACCTGTCTGCTGGACATCTGCAATAAATAAACTCTATAATAAAAGGAAGAAATTGCTGTCCAGGACCAAGAAGGAGCAGATGCCCAATTGTATGCAATCTCTCCTTACCCTGAGCAAGCAAATAAGAGCACTAGTGAAACCCTCCAAAGCAAACTTCAAGTTCAAACTGGCCATACCTACTAAAGACAGTCATAAGGCCTTCTTCACATATGTTCGCAATCTCAAAGGATGCACTCATATCTGCTCAGAACTGGTGGACAAGGACACCACATACACAAACATTGTAGATATAGCCAACCTGCTGGCAGACAGGTTCAGTAAAAACTTCACACCTTTGCCCACCCATCAGTAAATCAGGACATTCCCAGCACCTATCATGCTCCTCTTATCTCTAGGGAACAAGTCATCACTGCCTTCTCTAAGGCAAGAAATACAGTCTCCATGGAACCCGATAACATCCCAGGCTGTATGCTACATGAGCTCAGGCAGGAACTTGCAGCACCATTAGGCACCCTATTCAACCAAAGCCTGAGTATCGGCTTCATCCCAGCCAAGTGGAGGACAGCCACTTTCATTCCTTTGCACAAAGGTGGAGCATCCACCGATCTGGGAAATTATAGACCTATCAGCCTGACTAGCCTGATCTGCAAGGCCATGGAACGGATTATCATGGACCTCATTAACAAGGACATTGGCAACCTCCAAACACTCAATCCCACAAAGATTGGTTTCATCAAGGGGAGGTCATGCCTGTTAAATTTGATCGACTTCTTTGAGACAGTTACCAAAGACATGGACGAGGGGAAGATGCTGCACACTGCCTACCTTGACCTGGCCAAAGCCTTTGATACTATTCCCCACTCAGGTATAATAGATAAACTCTCTCAGCTAGGCATCAATCCATATGTTATCAGATGGGTAGCAAACTTGTTCGCTGATAGAACCCACCTAGTCAAAATAGGGGAAGCCACTTCAAGCAGTAGACCTGTAACAAGTGGTGTACCCCAGAGATTGGTCTTGGGGCTTCTCTTGCTTGGGTTATACTTTTCTGAGGTGCATGCCAAAACCAGTGGGTTATAGCTGACCAGGTTTGAAGATGACTGCAAGCTGGGTATTGTCATAAATTTCCCTACTGATGTGGACATCCTCCAAGAGGGTCTCACCCAAACTAATGACTGGTACTAGAAACATGGCCTCAAACTGAATGACAAAAAATGCATCATTATCCCCTTTCAGGAGAGTGACATCCCCATAAATTATCATATTAACAGCAAGGTCCTAAGCACACAATCAGCCGTGAGAGACTTGGGCACCCAGGTTGATAGCAAACTGACTTGTGACTACCATATTGCCGCAGTTGTATGGAAAGCTTTCTACATGGCCCACCTCATTAGTAAGGGTATCTCATCCAGGGACAAGGAGGTCATAACATCCCTGTATTCTTCCATTATAAGACCCATTATTGAGTACAATGCCCCTTTCAGCATGTACCTCACAAAGCACATGCAGCAGCTGGAGAGGCCACAGAGGTTCCTCACCAGGAGAATCCAAGGCCTCAAATATCTACCCTACACAGATAGGCTAAAAGTCCTGTCCCTCCACTCAGTCTCATACAGATTCTTCAGAGGTGACCTCTGTCTGGCATACAAGGTGATCTCAGACCCCGCCTTGATGGGACTGCTGCATATCCACAAGTCAAGCTCCACTCGAGTAACCCACACATGTGACCTCAACCTGGTCTGTGACATCAATAGGACTTGTTGGCAGGACAGATTAATGTCCCAGAGACTCCACCTTCTGTGGTATAGACTCCCTGTCTACATCAGAGTACCTCTTTAAAATGCAACCTGGATAACTGGATGCGAAACAGAAAATACACCCCTGGGATTCCACCCGTGTCTCTGCTGGACAGGGGCATTGGGTGATGACTTGTCGGAACTTGGGCTAAATTCTGGGCTAGGCTTATAAGAACTTCAGGGCCAATACCCTAGTAACTTCCTATGATCCTATGATCCTATGATTTTGCTTTCATTAGCATACTATGCTGTTTACCTTTGTTTGGCAGCTCTACATGACATGTAGAGATGTTTAATGAATACAAAATTACTCACAGGTGCTAGGCATACACTATAGCAGCACGGAAATTAACCATCCATGAATCCAGCTCTACATTTATTTAACTTATCGCATAGACTAAATCTCTTCTAAATTAACTGTCCTATAAGAGGTATATGTCTGGAATCACATTGCAATTGCTGCATCAAGGTTACCTTGTAAAATAATTCAGTTCTCGTCCCTGTACCTCTGTAAAACTCTGTGGCACTGACCCCTTCTTTTTTAATTAACTTTTGCAACTGACCTCAGACACTTTTGCAGTACTTTCAGCCTGCTTCCAAATATCTTCTAGCAGTATTTGTATAGTAATCTAACATATCACTACAATTCTCCATATTTTAAAGGAACTGGGAAATGGAATAAGAAAAGTTAGTGATTTGGGAGAGCACTGTTAACATCTGTCCAGCATGGTGCATCAGGATTCTATAAATAACTTTCCACTTTATTCACACAACCCTTTTCTCATTTCCTCTCTCCTCCAATCTCTCTGTCCATATCTCATTACCTCTCTAACACCCCCACTGTCTTTCCTCCTCATCTGTAATCTCTTACTCTCCTCCAGTTCTATCCTCATTTTTATGTAAACTGAAGCCTATTAGAATGCAAATCACCATAAAAGTCTGGCTGTGTATACCTGTTTCCTTGACACAGTTTGCAACCAAGCTTCTGTATTAGAAGCACAAAATAAACCTGTAACTTCTGAAGGTGCACTGTTACAGAGAACAAAATCCAAAGAGAAAAGCAGTGACACCACCACAGATGACTGGCAAACTTGTTAAAATCCAACAAAAAAAGATGAACACAAATCTTTTACTGAAAACTTGAGACATAAAATGTGGCAAGACAAAAATAAAATCCCTTTCAAACCATAAGCGCTTTCAGAAATACCTTCTTCAGATCGTAAAGGGAAACAGGAACAACATGCTTTTAAAAGTTATGCACAACCAATCGGCTTCAGTTTGTTCTGCCAAATTACAGTCTTTCTTGTTACAGTATGCTTTCATTCATTCAGATGTTGCTTCATATTGTTTAATACTCATCTACTTACATTTATGCAAGTTTTCTTTTTATTCTTTTACACCCATGCTAAACCTGAAATTGTTTCCCCTTGGATCAGTGCTCTGTCGTGGTTAACCCATTTAAATAAATAAATAAAATTACTTGAAACAACATCTAGTGGTGGTGCTGCGGTAGCGTTGTCACCTCACAATAAGACGTTGTCCTGTTCAATTCTCAGCTAGAGCGTCTTCTGTGTGGAGACATGCGTGAATGGATGTACCTTCGTTGAAGATTATGCATCAGGGCTGGCAACTTGGTACGTAAAAATCTACTGCCAATCATTAGCGGACTGGAGTTCCGCTGTGGTGACCCCTAACCAGGAAAAGCTGAAAGATACAACATCCCATCTCAAAGAATCAAAGACTTATTTTTCTAAAACTGTCACTTCTCTGTACTGACTCTTCTCTGTAAAACTATCATTTTATCATTTCTGTAATGTTACTGGAGGTAGTGTCCTGCCTCTCCCTAGCCAGGCAGCTAGCATGAGTTAGTTAGAATGTCACTCAGTGAAAGTAAAATATAGGTCACTCCATAGGACCTGAACCTGACCTGCTCTCTACCACCTGATTCTCACCACAGTGGGAAATGATGGTGCAATTAGTCTTCCCAAGCAGGACAGAATGGGTTGAAGTATTCCTGTCTACCCCGGAGATATCTGAGAGCTACCCCAGTGGAATGAATACGCCACTTTGGTGCAGGTAGTGGAGCCACTGGGGCAGGGCCATGCTGTGTTTGAGGAAAGGGGAAAACGAAAGTCAGACTGTACCATTCTGATCGCCAATTCCTACAGAAGACGACAGCTGAAAAAGTATTGAATTTCAAGGGGGATAATAGAACAACCCTCTCATCCTAGATGGATTGATGAGCAAAATCAGGCATCATCAATGAATGACAGAGACATAGAGGTTACCTCTCAACTGTACAAATTTTTGGAGTATGTCCAGATTTTTGCCTCATATTTTTCATCCATTTTTCATAAAATTGTAGTTTTCTGGCAAATTAGTGGCAAATCATTAAAGATTGAAGTTAGAAAATAATGACAGAAATTTGTTTCAGACTTCATGCCCTTTAGAAAATGTATGCTAATGCCCAACCTGCTATTCTATCAACTTTCAAGTTTGTAAAAGCAATATTTAAAAAAATTCCCTATTTTTGGGGCTTTGTTCTATTTTTTTATGGCTTTGTCCAGATTTCTCGCTCTAAGAAGTTGAGAGGTGTTTCCCAGTGGAAAAAATCCCTAAAGAGTCTCTGCTCCAAATCCTGTGAACCAAACAGATGCTATTCTTAGCCCTTGAGTAGTTCTCTCAGCTGTTAAATCTGGGATTGAGTATATTTTTGACAAAGAAATAGCATAAATGCTCTAACAAAAATTAATATTAAATAAAACTTCTGCCAGTAACACATCCAGCTCAGTAATACACAGCAAATCTGTAGGACTGCATTGTGAAAGAGTGAAACATTCATAAAACTGGGATCCAAGGACTTTGGTTAAGACACAGTAATTCAGCATATATATTGCTGCTTTAAAATGCAGAACTCATATATGTGCATTGGTGTAAGGGTCTACAGACTGGGTGTGCCATTCAAGGAATAGAAAGAACCCTGTGAATAAAGATCCACTGAACAACACATTCTGTCACCATGTGTTTACTCTGTGCTTTAGACCAAATAGGCAACACTGCTCAAACAAAATTTTACTTCATTCTGAGAACCTTAGAGGAAAGAAGAGTGCTGATTTTACCAAAGCTTTCTACTGCTTTGTAGACTTTTTGATGAAACAGAAAACTGAAACTAACACAGCTCCATTTTTATAGTAACTGGTGGGAGGGGGAGGCTTGATGTGAAAATTAGACTTCAAACTCACATGAAAGTTTGTGGTTTTGCTAACCATAAAAGTGAAAGTTATATACAATGCATGTGATGATATAACAGGTTTGTTAGCTGTATTGTACAGACATAAAACTGCGTGTGTGTGTGTGTGTGTGTGTGTGTGTGTGTGTGTGTGTGTGTGTGTGTGTGTGTGTGTGTGTGTGTGTGTGTGTGTGTGCGTGCGTGTGTAAGCTTTATGATGTGTGGTGAGGTGGGATGGGCTAGGATAAGAAGAGAGGGAAGAGGTGGAAAGGAAGATAAAAAACAAAGATGAAGTATATGAAAACTAAGCACAATGACCCTAGAGCAGATCAGCTTTCAGTTCTGTGACTATTAATTGCATATTGTTCAGTCTTTTACTGAGGGTATTTTAGAAACTTCACTTTTTGTCTGTTGAGTTACATTCATCATGCACTTGGATTATGCAGTCATGCCAGCAATATCATTAAACCTAACCAAGTTGGGAGAGGGAAAACCAAGGTGAGACTGAAATCAGTCCAATGGGACCAGTGCTTTACCCCGGTTAACAAATTCAATAAATAAATAAACCCTTGTATAAAAAAAATATATCCCACGTGGCTATGGATCACTGCTATATACTATCAAGCATCTGTTTTACTGCTGCACAACTTCTGTTGTAAAACAGGCATTCCAAAGCCATAAAAAACTAAACCAATAGGGAGTAAATGGATTGGAACAGTATCTTACACCAAACCGTGAAAGAAAAGTGAAGACACAGTTGTTTATATATCCCATGTCTTGCTCTAGCTAGTTTCGTACATACTTAGCAGAAAACTTCCCTTTTAGAAATAGCAACAAATGAACTGTAGACAGATTATTAATACATCTATGTTAAGCCAGGCATACTAACATTTTTGCACATTTTATTAACTAGTCACTATTTTAAGATCAAAAACAAACACAGATACTTCATGAACAGAATATTTTAAAAGCCACTCTGCAACAAATTTTGTGGGAGTCCATCTCTCTGGAAATGTGAAATAACTTGCAGCTAAAATACTTACATATTAGGTACTTAAAAGAAAGTAAAACAGGACGTTTTTGTATGTCCACCTCTTACACACAAATGCACACACAAACAATGGAAGACAAATGATAGAAACAACACAGTTGTCTTAATTTTTCTTGTTGTTTATGTTTATTAAAACATTATATTTAGTTTAGGACATCTATTTTCTCTGAATTCCTACTGTTTAACTTTGTGACAGTGCAGATAGAATTTACAGAGCAGATCGTGCTGGCAGCTGACTCATTTTCAGACACAAATATAGACAAAGATATGTGTTGGAGGGCCAGTCCTGTTGCCATACCATCTGACCTGAAAACAAGCTTGTGAGAGAATTAGCCCTCAGGCACTGTGAAGCTCTGTTCATCTGCAACTTTTGTGCCCCTCTCCCCTGCAGCATTTGATTTCTTGGACGAAAATCTAACCAGTGTTTTCTCACATCCAAAGGCAGCCTGCAGACTGCCTCCCTAAGTGTTTCCCATTCCTGTCATTCAGTCTAAGCTCCTGTCTCCAACGCTTCAGGGAGTTGTCTCCAAAACCTGGTAGCCTGCTGAGCTCTTAGTCCTGTTTCCTGTTTTTGAATTGTGGCTCCTGTATTTGTCCTTCACTCGCTGTCTGATGTCATCATGTTTCTAAGTTTGTGTCTCATGCTGTTTACATGTCTGGATCATGGGATGAGATAATAATTGGATGGCAAAGGTTGATGCAGGGTAGCAGCTGATGGCAGGAGGTAAAGGGAATAGTTTTCAGGAAGAAAATATGTGAAAGGTATGGAAAGTAATGGGGAACATTGGCAGTGACCTAGCACTATCTAGAAAGAGAATGGAATATCTATGCATCTTTATCTGCCCCAGGGCCTGTATACAGTCATGTGGAAGCAGACATTTATACTTTAACCTGAGCTTGCATGATGTAGTTTTGCACATTGGTCTGCATTCTACTTCTGTGCCCGTTCTCACATTGTTTATTGCCTCTTGGCTTTCTCCTCCCTTCCTATTTGCAGCATCTTTTACTATCTGGCACTACATAAGTTTCACTTCACCATGATTACCTCCATGCCCCAGTATTGGAAAGTGTATCACAGCATTGATCTCTATCAATATCCTGGTAACCTGAGTCTGAGTCTTGTATTGTCTACGTCTTACTTGACAAGGAACTAGTGGGGCTCAGCTCATTACCAGAAAACAAGTACTGAAACTACAAGTAAAATGGTCACAAAGAAAATCCACTTAGGCAAAGATAAAAAAGAACCAGGCAAACTGGAGACTTCACTGGGTAATACCTTAAATCATCTTTGAAGGAAAGCCCATGGGAAATATACAAATGACAATGTAAGGACATACAAATGTTCCAGCTCCATGGCTTCTGAATGCCCTCTGACTTCATAGTTTTTATTTTATTTATTTAACATTTGTTTTCCGGGAAAGTCCGACTGGACACATGTCCTTTTTCAGCGAAGGCCGGGGGAAAAAAGTTTCAGTTAAGCAAAATTACAAGTTCTATGTTTTACTGATGGGGGGGTGGCCTAATGGTTAAGGTATTTGCCTTACAAGCACACAGTGCAGGGTTTGAGTCTCACAAGGGATAATTGGCTAGGCCAAAAATGGCTCACAAGGGCAGTTAGCTTAGTACTAATCTATGAACCTATGTATTCAGATCAATAGACATATCCCAGTAGCTGTAAATGCGACATGTTTCACCTTTTCCATGGGCTCATTATTACATTATAAGTGGATAGTTTTACCATTCTCTGAAAGCACTAAGCTTATAAAAAGGTTTGTGTCCATGCTATTATAGTTGACTACAAAGTTTCCCAAACAAGAATAAAAACAGCATATAAAAGATCAGAATAAAAGTAAGTAAACATTATTATATAAATATGAAAGTTATTACTGCCAAACCACCAAGTAAATGCTCCCTTTCCAGAATTGTGAATATAAATGACTAAATCCAGAAATGGTAGAAATGGAGCGAAACAGGTTAAAGTAAAACATACACTGGTTTATTCATAAAATCACAATCGGCCAAATAGAATATTATGTTAGATTAGCGCTTTCACTACAAGAGCTTCTTCAGGACCTGAAGAAGCTCTAGTAGTGAAAGCGGTAATCTAATATAATATTCTATTTGGCCGATTATGATTTTATGAATAAACCAGTGTATGTTTTACTTTAACCTGCTTCGCTCCGTTTCTACCATTTCTGGATTTAGTCATTTATAAACATTATTATATGTTTAAGAAAGCTCATGTGATCAACGAACTTTCTCACTGCAATAAACTACCTGCATCTTTTACATTGTCCAAGTTTGTCAACATTTTCTTGCCATTCAATGTATCCATAACTACATACCATCTAGCCGTGCCTTCCTCATAAACACTCGTACTGTGTCCATATTTTTCTCATGCAGACTGCCTGTGCTCCACAATTTGTGAGTGTTTTAAAACCTTCATTCCCTCACCGTAACATATCTATCAATTGCCCACATGTGCTCTTTTTACTGCACAAGTTTTTAATATCTAAAACCACCGGATATGTGTGAAGAATCACAGAACAAAATATTAAGCATTTTGCAGAATTAAGAAACTTATGTGTGTTCATTCTATATCCATAGTACCCACTAATAAGCTGTGATGATTTATTGTATAAATCATATAAATAAATCGATAAACATATTACCACCTGAAAATCTTTTCAGTGTCAAGAAAGATGATTTGTTTTAAAACATGGTTGAAAAATTATTATACACTACATTTTTGAATAATTTAAATCTCTGAGCAGTAACATAGCTAGGTTGGGGCAAAGGGGGAGTCACCCTGGAAGCAAAGAGTTAGGGTGCCAACCAGCCAATCCCAATTGCTGTTTAGTGCATACTGACTTTTGAATGCCAATATTGCATCGGTGGTCAAGACTGAGTGTTGTAGTGCTCCATGTGTGGCCTAAATTGTTGCAACTGTTTGTAATAGTTCAAAAGAAAGAAAGAGTTTTTCTCTCTTTCTTTTTTTAAGTCAAACCCAAGTACTGTAGCAGTTTGTGCATGGTATAAACTGCTCCAGCTGCTTGTTACAAAAGTAGTAAGTCGGTTGTTACAGTTTAACAGAAGTTTTTTGTTTATAACTCTGTGTTATATGTGCATAAATTGTAACAATTGCTTACTGCATTTGTGAGAAGCAGTTTTCTACAGTTTAAGGATAAACAAGAGCCTTTTTTTGTTATTGCTTTTTTGTTCCTCGTCTGGGGAAGAAAGATTAGGGTAGGGACAGAAATGAGACTTGATTGGCTTCTACAATTCAGAACCATCAGCCACCAGATTGCAGACCTATTTTTCTATTTTTTTTCCTCCTAAATGTTGGGGGCACCAGATCAGGGAATGGCCGCAAGCGCTAGATGAGCCCAGCTATGCCTCCAGCTCTGAGGTACTTACTGATGACTACATTCTATTCATCAGTTTACAGTTACTCTGTCTTGAATCATTTCTGAAACAGCAAAGCTTCAAATAGCCTATATGACCAAAATCTGCTTATGAACATATGGCTTTGCCAACAGGAAGAGGATGTTTACCTTTAGCCCTCTAAACAGCTGCTGTGCTCAGATCACCATCTCTTGAATTCTGTATATTCCACTTGTTCTTTATTACATACCCTGAATCATATTGTATTCCTGAGGAGAGGGAACAGTCCAGTGGATCTACCTCCTGTGCTGTAAAAACATTATCAGCAATCCTCTAGGTATGCCTTTCTCTCCTCCCTAACCTATCCTCCTTCTTCATTACCACCCCTTTGGGATTTTGCAGACACAGCTGTACCTCTCAACTGTACAGAATTTGGTAGAATGTAGCTTGCTGTAAAAGCACTGAGGAATGAAGTCACCAAACAAAATGATTGAGACATTTGAGTTTCAGACTTCAAATCCTGCATACTAATGCAAAACCTGTTATTCTAACAATTTTCTAACTTTATAAGAAAATATTTAAAAATCCGTCCTTGATTTTAGGCCTTTTTTCCTCATTAGTTCTGTTGTTGTCCAGAATTCTTGTGCCAAGCGGTTGAGAGATACAGGCAGGTCAAGCTCCCTCTTCCCCCTCTCTCTCTCTCTCTCTCTCTCTCTCTCTCTCTCTCTCTCTCTCTCTCTCTTTCTCTTCTCTCTCTCTCTCTCTTTGCCTCTGTGTCTTCTGTACTCTGAGCCTCTTTATAACTTTTGCCACAAGGAATGGAGAGCAGAATACCAGAATATTGTTAACCTGCTCAAGCAACAAGTTACCTATTTGTTGTTTGTTGTAGCCATTTTGTGATGCGACATTACTATATATGCTGTGTGACCTTTATGCTCATATTGCCAAGTGTAATTGTTATTGGTGTTTTCATTCGCCATTTATACAGTTATCGTACTGTAGCATATATTGTTCTCATGTACAATTTTATTTTGTACTTCTTGTTAATGGTTTATACCCTATGCCTCTGGGTTAACTGAGACATCTAGTCAACAAACAAAATACATACATTAACAGATAAGTACTTAGCCAGGTACCTAGATGATGGACAGATTAGCTAGCTAATTAGATAGCGAGCCAGACAAATCATATATTCCCCTACAATATCCCAGTGCTAGTTTTAGTTGTCTGACTCTGCATTTCACATCCTGAAGCCCTTATTCAGGTATGCCTACAGAACTGCACAAACTTTTCCAGGTGATGACTCAGCTGTGTACTACACAGTATAAACATTTCATATGTATCTCTGCACTCCACATCATGGGTTATATACCTGAAATCATATTTTACTTACTTAGGTACAAGAAGACTGACTCAAGCAACTACATACCTAATGAAGACTTAAATAATGTTTTTCATGATCAGCCCCTTATACATGTTAAAATGTCCTCCTACCTGAGAGTAAATTTCCTCAAGCAATTTTACAGGGAGCAGAAGTCGGCAAGAGAGTGATAATATGGGGGAACAGATGGGCTGGAACCTTTGGGGAAAAGTAGAATTATGGAAATGATTGAATGCCCATGGCACTATTCCTTAGTAAGTG
Source organism: Protopterus annectens (assembly GCF_019279795.1). NCBI lineage: Eukaryota > Metazoa > Chordata > Ceratodontiformes > Protopteridae > Protopterus > Protopterus annectens. The sequence continues at coordinate 1,211,720,496 of NC_056727.1, forward strand.
TAGATGCCTGTGGCACTATTCCTTAGTAAGTGTAGATGCACGTGGCACTATTCTTTAGTAAGTGCAGATCAAATATGTGGATTAGGAGCTTATAAGTGTTTGGATCTACTATCTTACAGTGGGGATATGGCTCGTTTAGGTTTGCAATTAAAACATTCCAAGATTGGCAAAGTTAAGAAATAATTATCCAATAAATGATCTGAGACTTTTTCTCTTTCAATTATGTAGACATCTTCAGAAATTAGAGAGTTTAAATTCTGAAAGACACAATGCAAACTATGTAAAATGTAGAAACTGATTTACACTCTTTACGTTGTGCCTTTCAAAATGCATTTTATCAATGTTCATAGGATCATAGGAACATAGGAGGTTATTGAGCTAATGGCCCCAGGGCCCTTACAAGCCTAGTCAATTTCAACCTATGTTCCCAAGGGTGTCTAGTTCAAGCAGACACTAAAATCAGCACCTATTGCCCCTGTCCAAGAAGAACACAGGTGGAACCCCAGGGGTGATTTTCCGGTTACCAATCCAATCGTCCAAATTACACAAAATAGGGCCAATGAGGGGCTTTGTTTAACCTGAATAGGAAGCTTGTTCCAAATGTGGGGCAACCTCTTTGAGACAAATCTGTCTCTCCAGCAAGTTCTGTTGATGTCACATACCAGGTCACGGTCCTTTGAGCGAGTGACCCATGTGCCATTTGATTTGCGAATGTGCAGCATTTCTATTAAAGCTGGGTCAGAGATTGCACTATATGTAAGGCACAGGTCACCTCTGAGCAGTCTGTATGACACAGAGTAAAGTGACAATGATTTCAGTCTGTCCACATAAGACAGATCTCAAAGATCTTTGCAGTCTCTTCATTTACTGCAGGTGTTTGGAAAGGAACATACCAAAGGAAGCATTGTACTCTATCATTGGCCTGATTAGGGAAGAGTACAGAGGGTTATAACCTCTTTTTTTCTGGAGGAAAAGCCCTTACTTATGAGATAAGCAATATAAAATGCCCTTCTTACCACTGTGGAGACATGGTGATCGAAGTTAAGATTTCTGTTGGCCTCTGTGCCCAGATGTCTCACCACTGACTGTGTGCTTAGGGTATTGTTATTGATGTGGTAGTTTACAGGAACATCACCCTTGCCAAAGGGGATGATGATGCATTTTTTGCATTAAGTTTAAGACCATGACTTTGTCAGCCACAGTCCTTTAGTTTTAGCCTGCACTTCAGAGAAGTAGATTCCAAGCAGTAGGGGACCCAGAACCGATCCCTGAGGAACACCACTGGTTACTGGTCTGCTGGAGAAGGTGGAGTCCCCTATTTTGACCGTATGAGTTCTATCAGTGAGGCAGTTTGCAACCCACCTGACATTATATGGGTTGATACTCAGCTGGGTGAGTATCAATGATGCCTGAGTGGGGGATTGTGTCAAAGGTCTTGGCTAAGTCTAGTTAGGCCATGTGCACAGATTTAACCTCATCTAGGGCTTTGGTGACTGTCTTGAAGAAGTCCACCAAGTTTAGTACACATGATCTCCCCTTGACAAAGCCACGCTGGGTGGGGTCAAGCGTTTGAAGATTACCTATTCATTAATTGTACAGTTGTAATTAAGTAATTTATTCATTTTTAATTATTGCCAGGAGTTTTTTAGGATTAGACTAGGAACATCTGATGTGCTGATTTGGGATATAATTTAACCAGATAGGAATTTAACCAGAAATATTGTAAAGTCTTTCACTTCTGAAGGGGCTTGTACAATTAAAAGATGAACATGCTCAGTCTTGCATGAAACCCCATGACTATACTCCGAAAACAGAAAAATTCAAGCTTGTTAAACATCTTTCTGACATCAGAAAGGTACTTGCTGTTAAGATTATGTTTGCCATATGGATTAACAGGAGACAGTGTCAGATAGCAAAGAACAGTGGCAGAAGATAAATAGCTTTAAAAACTGTTAGAACCTCACTCTGCCACACTTATAAACAAAGAGATTGACAGAACGAAGTATCTAACAGCTTTTCCAGGCACTAGCTCAGCAGAGAGGCACTTCATTTCTGCCAGCTTTCTTTTGACAGAGCAAAGTGCTTACTGGCTTTTAAAGCTCCTACACTTGTTTCTGTGCAGCTGGCAGTACATGGTGCAGATAAAGCTCCATGCACTACAAAAAGGTATCATTGGGTCACCAATAAGAACTCTTTATTACATGTTCTTAACATGCATGGATGTCAGGATTAAAATACTGAGCTTCACTCTCGAGAATTTCTTGGCATCCATCTCTGTTCCCTCAGTTTAGCTGGGTTGCACCTTGGGCCTTTTAAATCAATCAGACTGCAATTACTGGATAGTGGTAATTCAGAACATTTAAAAGGATCCTCATGTTTACGCATCCTAATATCCTGTTACCATAAGTCACCTTTTCCTGATACAGTGTTCAAACTTGTTGGCTCCTACATTACTTGAGAAGGATTATAATGGGTTCTTTCTTTGTCTACTTGAGCTAAACCTAACCAGTTTATGTTAAGGCCACCATGTAGTATGAAGTTAAAGTCACCTTGTAGTTTAAATTAATGTCACCATGTAATATGAAGCTGGTGTTTTTGGTGTGATCAGTGTGGATACTGCCTCCAATTCTTTGGATAAGGAGGTTGGGATATGTAAGGAACTGCAATGAAGAGTTTGGTGTGACCTCTGATTAATCATTGGACTAAAAGCTAGTTTGAGGCTCTATCATATATTAAGGAGTTTTCTTTAAATAGTAGTGACCTCAATGTTATTCCTATTTCTCACAAGGAAATCTCCACCTCTCACTCCTTGCTTAATCCTTTCCCATCCATCACTGTCTGTCACACCCTAGCAACTGAAACATATTTTAAAATCATAAAAGTAAAAAATCACATTCATATCGACAATAAATCCCCACACCCCACACAAAAAAATACTGTGACACATATTGATGTTGGGGTACAAAAACAAATAGTTTTATCATTAAGCATTAATGATAGTTACTGCCCATATATTTAATAATAATTTTATGACACATTGAAAGGAAAGGGAAGTGTTTTCCTTTAAGAAAAATAAGTGTGTGACATTGCAGTTTTGGTTACACCAAACCTGTCAATAGTATCAATACCTGCTACATTGAGCATGGTAGCAAAAGCACTTTAGCCAAGGTGATCCTGTTTAATACATCCAGAACCATACTTTCCTGGCTGTTCGAACAGTAGCAGTATGCATGAGGCCTACTGCTAGCTGGTCTGATAAAGGGACTTTGATAATGCTTTAACTTTTGCAAGATTCATACCCGGAGACGACTGAAGCATGCACAAGACACAGTGCTTGGAAAAAAATCGATATCTGGTAGGAGTTGGTTGACCACCTGTCAACACTGACAGGTATAACCCACTCCAGTCAGTAGTGCTATTACAGGTATGAAGATTTGCAGAAATGTAGGGCTAAGCAGCTGGCAGAGTGAGTATACCAGGTTACATCAAGAAGGCCAGAGTTTTATAGTAAGTGAAATATTTAAGTATTTTTTTAACTGAGGCCTATATATATTACCTGAAAATATTAGTTGTACTGCTATTATGAAATGCTTAGGAAATGAGGATCATGTCTGTCATCATACATGCATGTTTTGGACAAAGAGGAACATCAGTACCATGTTAACAGATTACAATAATAAATAGAAATGTCAGGTAAAACTATTTAAATAATATGTATATGTAATGGTGTAAATCATGCACTACTTTACAGGTATCATTAAGGATGACTGGATATATAAAGTTATAAAATAAGAATTGCAATTATTGAATTATATTTTTTTACCATTGCAGGGAAAGAGTTATAATATATAACATTGCATGAAGCCAATTTTGTGTAGGCCGCACCTATATAAGTAAAACAACTGATTAACTCAATTGTTTATTCAGAAGTATTTCTAGCTGCATGTACAACATGGCTGCAATCTCACACATCACACCCTACTTAGATGCAGTGGGGGGGGGGGGGGGGTAACTGTGCTAAGTGAATGACCAGTACAAAAGTTTTCTGTGAACATGCTGCTTTACTTCAGTATTACTTACTAAATCAGACACAGTTCTGAAGAAAAGGAAATGCACACTTCCTTGAATTGATGCATTTCAGAATTTGCACTTCAGCTATACCAGAACAAAAGCGTTATGTGTATTTTGAAAACAACATTCAAAACACCAATTATATTTTAATACTATTGTCTTGAATGAAAGGGAATATTAGTACATTATTGTACTAATTCATACAGGCATGCATGTGCAAGAGAAAATGAAAATTAAAAAAAGGAATTAATGCTTAGACATGATTGTAGACATATTTATATTTATATGTAAAAGAAATTCAAATATAGATAAAGCCTTCTCAGTTTTAATAATAGCTGAGGAAGAAATTAGACACAAGCAGCAAAACTGAAGGCAGAATGACTGGTTGAATCATCTGGTAAGTATAAAAAATGTCTAAAAAAAATTCTTTCTCACTAGTTCGTACTATGTATAAGAAATTGTTATAATACTTTAATGGTAACAGGAAAAGTGATAAATGTTTTTAGAATTGATTTCTGTATTATTCCTAAAGAAAATACTGGTACAGCTTCGCAGATAAAAGAAATGCTACTGAAGACTTAACAGACCAAGAGAAATGTTTTATAAATGGATTTTTAACGAATGACTGAAATAATCACTGAGTTATTTCTGGTACTGTATTCTTTGTATTTTAAAGTACATAATTTGAAAGAAATACACACTCCTTCAGACAGTCACAAGCCATTTCCATTTGAATTCATCACAATTATGCATAAGCACTTCTCTTATTATTCTTCCCATGTACGGAAGTACATCCTAGATCACTACCCCACTGTATGCATAAGCACTTCCTGCATACAGGTTTTACTTCAATAAACATTTTACTGTATTTCAATATTGTATTATATTACATGTCAATAGCACTGCACAGATTTTTTGTGCTGTTTCTGTTTTGTCTCTTCCACCCTTTTTTTCTTATAAACATTAGCAATATGCACTCCTAGCTCCTTTTTTTTGTTTTACTTCTCTCCCAATTTTTTTTTTAACAAGTTCAAATCCCACAGGAGCAGACCAGGCATGTACTTCACAGGCTAGGGACAAATCTTCCTGTGCCTGTCCAGGGACATCCTCACAAGGTCGGTATGGAGGTGTCAGTCCAGCAGGCACTCCAACACATGGCAGCCTGGCAGGCCTCACAGTATAGGAGCTTCACAGTTTGGTTGAGGATATACTGCTAGAAGTAATGGGCAGGGGAATTCAGCCAGTCAAAGCCTCTCTTTAGTGTGCAGAAGACACATTCTCCCAGTTGGTGTCAACCACAGTGCTAACACAGGCTCCTACCCCTCAACATCAGGGTCCTCCACTGCAACACCATCTGGCAACGGACATGTTTGAGGCTCTGTGGTCTGAGATTCCATCTGGCACCTCTTCAGCCCTTCTCCCCTTACCCTTTCTCCTTCACCCTCTTCCCTATTTCCCACCCACATTAGCCTCTTATAAAAAAAAAATTAAAAAATAAAAGAGGGTCAATTCCCCTAAAAAACATAGTGAGCATCATCTCCCACCTGCTCCAGTGCAAACCCTCTTGAGGTTTCTCTTGTGTGTTACCCCCTTTTGTTTTGTTTCCCCTTTTTCCAATCTTTTCTATCATCCACTTTCTATTCTTTCAGGAAACCATCAGGGTGTCACAAAAAATTAGAACCCCCTTTTCTTTTTTAAAAAATCAGTCTTGCTGCTATACATTCTGAAGTTTTCCTACAACCCTTTCAACGTGAGTGCACTCAGCAATGCTTACTTACAATATACTTAAAAAAAAATAGTAACAATGACATGATTTTGTAAAGTATTTCACAAATTCATAAAGCCGAACTTTGTATAACTGACTCCTTTGCAAAAAGCAAGAAATGTGAATGATTTTATTGCGTTGGTAGATTTCTAAATGAACAAAACTTTCCATATATATTTTTAGTGGTAGTAAAAAAATGTTTAAGCTCTTATTGGTTTATACTGGATAATTAATTGATAATAATTAACGCAGGAGTATATATTGTGGTTTTATCTTGCATTGTCATGTGGTTCTGAAGAAGTCATTTGACGAAAGCGTTGATTAAAGTGGAGTTACGCTATCCTTTTGGTGCAGTTTTTGTCTCAGCCTTTGACTCAGCTTTGGACTCGGTGTTTTCTTTTTATATGCTTTTAAAAAATGCTTCACTCTTCCATATTCATCACAGATGCCTTTTGCTGACCTTATAGTTTCATAGGTAGATACTAGGCTATTGGCCCTAGGGCCTATATAAGCCTAGCCAAAAAGGTACTCTGACTATCGCCACCCAAGAAAATTATTTTCCTGTGCCTCTGTCAAGCAGAGCCACAGAAGTGATGCCTGGGGTGAATTTCCTATTTCCCATCCAATCATCAAGATTTTTCTTGAAGAGTGCTAATGAGGAGCTCTGTTGGACATAGATAGGTAGTCTGTTCCAGAGTATGGGAAGTCTCTGGGACAGGAATCTATCCCTCCAGCATGTTCTATTTATTGTGGTGACAAGGTTTAGGTCCCTAGAGCGTGTAGCTTGGAGGGATTGAGATTTCTTTAAGTGGAGCATGTCCAACAGCTCTGGGTTTGACATAGCTTTGTATGTTAGGCAGAGATCGCCTCTGAGTAGGCGATATGCGACGGAGTAAAGCTGGAGTTTTTTGAGGCAGTCTGCTTAGGGCATCTGTTTGAGGCCAGTAATCCTCTTTGTGAGGTATTTCTGCGGCCTTTCCAGTTGTTGTAGATGTCTTGTGAGGTACATACCAAAAGGGGCGTTGTACTCTATAATGAGACTAATGAGTGATGAGTAGAGGGGAACAATGATCTCTTTTTTTCTGGATGAGAAACCTTTTGTGATGAGGTGTGCCACATAGAAGGATTTCCTGACCACTGTGGTGATGTGATTATCAAGGGAGAGACTACTGTCCACCTGTGTCCCAAGGTCTCTTATCACACTTTCGGTGTTAAGTAAACTACCGCCTATGTGGTAGTTCATGGGTACAGAGTTTTTACCAAAGGGGATCACAATGCACTTTTTGGCATTGAGCTTGAGGCCATGGCTTTGACACCAGGCATCTGTCTCAGTGAGGCCCTTTTGTAGGATGTCCACATCGTTAGAAGTTTCGATCATGGCTCCTAGTTTGCAGTCATCTGCGAACTTAGTAAGCCAAAGACCTTCTGTGTTAGCCTGTATTTCAGAGAAGTAGATACCAAACAGAAGAGGACCCAGGACTGAACCCTGTGGTACTCCACTTGTCACTGGTCTGAAGTCTGATTTGGAGTGTGCTACTTTCTCAGTGTGGGTTCTGTCAGTAAGCCAGTTGGCAACCAATCTTGTGACATAGGGATATATACCTAGTTTAGTAAGTTTATCTATAATTACAGACTGGAGGATGGTGTCAAACGCCTTGGCAAGATCTAGATAGGCTGTGTGAACCACCTTACCCTCATCTATGGCTTTGGTGACTGCTTCAAAGAAGTCTATCAGGTTTAGGAGACATGATCTGCCTTTTAGAAACCCGAACTGTGTGGGGTCCAGAGTCTGGAGATCTCCAATGTCTTTGTTTATGAGTACCATGATAATACGTTCCATGGCCTTGCAGACCATGCTCATCAGGCTAATGGGGCGGTAGTTCCCAGGGTCTGTCGTGGCTCCCCCTTTGTTGAGTGGGATAACCGTCTTGGTGCGCTATTCAATGTGCACAAAGTCTGAGGTGAGGCTATGACTGAACATGGTACTTAGGTGGGGTGCCAGTTCATTCTGTAGTTCATGTAGAAGGCAGCCTGGGATGTTGTCAGGTCTCATGGATGCTGTGTTCTTGGCTTTGGAGAGTGAGGTTTTTACCTGTGCAGCCATGATTACAGGAACTTTGCATTCTTCCGGTATAGAGATGGGCCCTTTAGGGGGTGAGAGGGGGGTAAAGTTAGCACTGAACCTATCTGCCAGGATATTGGCAATATCAGTTGGTTCTGTATATTTAGTGCCATTGTGCTGTAACTCAGAGCACATCTGAGTGTTGCCATTGAGATTCTTGACATAGCTATAGAATGCTTTGTGGTTGTCTTTAGAATCAGTGGCGATTTTGTTTTCGTAACTAGCTTTGGAGGATTTTATGAGGGATCTCAGCTTCTTACTGAGGCTGACCAGGGAGTTCCTCCAATCATGGGATTTTACTCTTTTTTGCAACAATTTATTTTTTCTGTTTATTTGCATATCTGTGTAGCAACGCATTTATGAAGTCCCGGAATATGAATACTGGCCTTAATTATTTTTGTTAATCCTAGCAGGGCCTGAGTAGGCATACATGATTATCATCCTTTGCCTAAACTGTCTGAAAAAAACATCACATGCCCATCTTTACCTACATGACCTATCAGTCCTTTGGCCTATAGCAGAAAAGTTCTCACTTTCACCCATTTCATTAACAACCAACAGTCTCCTATTATCCAACAGGGAAAGAGGATGTCTACTATAGCCTGGTGGGCAACAAGGCCTCTACCAAGATGGTTTCTTGAAGCAGATTAAAAACAGACTAGTAGGTAGCTAGCTAATTTGCTTGAGGGAAGAGCATAATCATAGTCTGTTGCTTTTTATCAGGTCGGGAATATTAATATAATAGTAAGGAGAAGCATTCCTTGGCTAGCTTGAATGATGTTGTTGTTGTCTTTTGGCTTTTCCCGGATAGGGGTCGCCACAGAGGAACTCCGGTCCGCTAATGATTGTTAGTAGATTTTGACGAACGCCGAGGTGCTAGCTCGACGTTCAACCTTCAACGAAGGCACGCCCATTTACGCATGTCTTTTGAGCGCCCACCCAACTGCGGGGAGGACATGTAGACTCCGCACAGAAGGCACTCTCCGCACTCCAGCCGAGAATCGAACGGGAGTCTTGTTGTGAGGCAAAACCGCTACCGCTGCACCACGATAATGTAACAAAATAACTTTTCTTAAAAATAGTAGCTCCAAACGGCATCATAATATTATTTCAGATACATCTCAAGAAAGTTCCAGCTTTGTTCCCATCCTTGGGGGGGGGGGGAGTACATTACTAAAGAAATAATAACATAATTCATCCTAAGTGGCAATAACTGCATCCAACACAGTATGAGGGATGGAGTGGGTGGAATATGTAAACAAACCACAAGAGAATAAAGGTTTTAACAGGATTAAGAGCCTTTCATACATTGTTCAGGGCACACTTTTTGATGGACTATACCATCAAGGAGGAACCTGTTGTCTAGCAAACAGCTGTGTATTACTTTTCATTCATTATTTTTTCTGCTTTATCTTTCATATTATTTTATCCTTCAGGGAAATGGCAACAGCATTTAGTAAACATGGAGACTAAATGGAAACAGCCAGGCTGTTATTCTGTGACAGTAAATAATGGTGGTGTTATAACCCCTTCCGATCAATACCCTTCAGTTATAGCCAAGGTGTAAAACTGAGATATTAAACTGTAACCTTCATTTACAGTATTTCCATACAGATGCCTGAAGTTACCTGCCAATATAGCATCTACAATATACATATATACATGTGTGTGTGTGTGTGTGTGTGTGTGTGTGTGTGTGTGTGTATGTGTGTGTGTGTGTGTGTGTGTGTGTGTGTGTGTGTGTGTGTGTGTGTGTGTGTGTGTGTGTGTGTGTAATTAACCACAAGAGGGTGTACAGGTATTAACAGGTATTACCATATGCCTGGGGTGCTATAAGACAGAAGCCCAAAGGGCAGTCTAAAAATGTATAAATTCTGTTGTTAAATAGAAATAGTAGCTGTGTTTTGTCAAGTATAATTAAAGATGAGAAAATCATCCCACTAGATTCCAACGTGTGTGTGTGTGTGTGTGTGTGTGTGTGTGTGTACATATATATATATATATATATATATATATATATATATATATATATATATACACACACACACACACACACGCTTGATAGAAAGGCAAAAAAAGGTGGTGGCATAGCTATAATTCATTCTAACACCCTGAAACTCTCTCTCTCTCTATCCAAATATTACCATCACCTTCAAAAATGCCTAGAAGATTCTGCATCATAGCTTTGTATAGCCTACCTGCTGATAACCATCACACATTAGAAAATTTCCTGTCTTGGACTATATCACCTATTTACCATGAAACAATAATCCTAGGTGACTTAAATATAGATTAGCTCTGCCTCACCTCTGACTGTCCCTCAGTCAAGGGTGCCCGCAGGCAGGTGCAAGGGGGTGCACTTGCACCCCCCTGGAACCGGCTGGCCAAGAAATTCATTTAAATAAAAAAGTTTTTTTTTTTAAAGGGCGTTCCTCTTTAAGAATGCCCTTTGCATCACGTCCAGTCGCACAGACACAACAGGTGTTTGCGACCTGTTTTTGTCTTCTGTGTCTGTGCGCAACTGATGGTTTACGTCCTTTTCTTTCGCGCCTACTGGAGATTTGAATTCAAGAGGACGTTCAAACTGCGCCGATGAATGTAGAAGTGAAAGGTAGGTGTGTTATGCCACATGATATTACAGACAGAAGCATTAGAAATTAATAGTGTTAGGTTTCCACATTTTGGCAATGCATTTTTTTTTTTTTTTTTTTTTTTTTGTTATTGCTAGAAACAATATCAACAAACTACTGGAAGGCAGATTCAAGGACATTAAGTATGTCTAACCCAACAACAAAGCTAAGACCTAGTAATTGGAGTCAGATTTAGCCAGATTTGATAGCATATATTTTGCAACAACTTTTGAAAAACCATAAAATAAACAACAATCCCAAAGCATATGCAACCAGTTCCCCACAACACCCCAGGTAAATCTACAACCTGGTGAGTGGTGAAGAAAAAGTTGTGATATACCTTCCTAAGTCTAGATATCATTTTTAAAACTGTTGGGTCTTGCCAAATACATTTTTTTTCTTTTGAGTTAATAATCCCATAGTTCAATTTATTTCATGTTAATTTGTACAAGGTGTCATGTTTAACATCTTGCATCCAATCTGCCATGAAACCCGGGTACCATATCAATTAAATGCTCATTTGCTTTAGGGAAAAGATGCACCCTATAATACTAATCCTGTATATAGGAAGTAGTAGCATGCCTAATTCTAGCAAAGCTATCAAGATCGGCTTTCTTAAAATAAGCAATATTGTAAGTTCAGTGTATGCCACAGGGCATCCATTTTAATTCAGAGTTTAATATTTCTTGGTAGACAACATTTATTACCGTCCCATTATGCAGGCTTCTTTTTATATCCTTTCTACTGTTTCTTTTTCCCTAGATCAGCAATTCAATGAAGAATCTTCCAATTTTGTTTAGCTAATATAACAAAGCATTCACTGAAATGAAAGTATAATAAAGCAGTTACTATCAACATAAATTGCAGAAAGCTGCCAGTGCTATGATGATGGAAAAATGAGTCTTTCTTGTTATTCCACTGGTCATGTGGACACTTTATTTTAATGCTTTTTTTCTATAATAACAATTGGTTAAAATAATTCTGTGAGGAATTAACATAGCCATTAGGATTAAAGTTTCAAAGTGACAGCTAGATGTCTTACTGCATTGCTTTGAAATTAAGTTGATGTGACTTCAATTTTACAACTTAAAAGGTACAAAAGAAGTACAGAGAACAAACTATTATAACAAGGAGTTGCAGTAATAACAGCTGTGTCACACTTACAGCCGTTAGATTCACAGCTAACTTTCCTTTTAATGAATCTCTTGTGGGCAAGCAATAGCTCTCAACTGTTATCTCCAGCATGAGGGAACTACTAACTAACTAGGGAACTAGAGCAACCATTGACAAAGAGGCTCTATACCATTGAGACCTTTTAAACACTATTTGCATTCATTTTCTGAAGAATAAGAAATGTATAATTGTAATTCCCAGCACTAATTAAGGACTTACCCCCTCACACTATTTTTTATATTTTTGGGCAAAATCAAAGAAGGTACATTCAGCCTAATATGGAAAATCTTAGGGCTGATTTCATGTTATGGCATAGAAACGTGTTGAATTACAACAAAAAGTGACTGGAGCTGCTCTGTAAATATAGAGTACTGCCGACTGAGGTATATCTGTGGTAAAAGAAAAATCACCACATCATAAGTAAGAGCATGTAAAAGGAGGCATCTGTTACTGCAACTACACTGGGATACATTGTTGCAGACCCGTCAGCAGGAAGAAGAGGATGCAGTGACAGCAATGTTGACATATATAGTCATAGTTCACTGTACTTTGCAAGTGGCCCGCTGGACCTTAAGTAATGTAGATGTATTTAATTTTGAAGTGTATTCTTGTCACCCTCATGGTTATTCTAAGTTTTGTACATATTTATAGATGTGGAGTATTTACCTTTTTCAGTCAGCCTATTCCATAATATTGGAATCATTTGTGTAATATATTGACCCATTTTACTGCTTTATCATGACCAAGTATAAAACACAGCCCTCTGTCTCTTCTACCAGCATATTGTGGGTTTAATAAGAACCCTAATTCTTAATGTCAGCTTTAAAAGTTAAAGTTTTCTCCTCTAGCATCTGTAAAAAACAATTTGCAATTTAAGATATTGCAATCTGCCAGTGAAAGTCAGTCTTCTAATAACTGTAACCATTTTGTATAATGGCTTTGTACCCATCCCAAAAATGTAGTTTCACCCATAGTGAGGGGTCATTAACACAATTTGAATTTTGTACTTGGTCTAATTACTGCTATGTTTCACACTTTAAGAATAACATAGTTTCTAAAACTGATAGTACTATACATTTTACACAGTTGTAAGAAACCTCCAGCACAATGGAAAAGGCCCAAAGAACACAGGAATTATTGCTGGACCATTAGAGCTGTCTATGCAGTATGAAGTTAAGAACCAAAGTATGCGGCAGTAGGATTTGTCACCGGGTGTTGAGCAGCGTGACCCATAAGGAAAGGATGCAAATCAGTAAGCACAATGAAACTCTACACCAACTAGAAATGTGTGGAAGTCTGTCTAAATTTCTTCAGCTTCCCACAGCACAATAACCAATGTAGTACTAGAATCCAGGTTGAACAGAGCTTTGGTTCTTTCTGTCCTATTCACCCACCCCTTGAACTTGAATGACGATGAGGAGGAACTTAACTGCTTCTGTGAGCACACAGTGTTTTGCACAGTCATGCACTCTTTCCGTGACATTCACATCTACAGTCGGGGGTTCAAAACTTGGCCATACTCTCAATTGTATAGGTTATTGCAGAATGTCCAGATTTGTCATCAATTTTTGGTGAAAGCCTGTTTAAAAAAAGGCTCCACAAACAAAAAACATTGCAGAAATGCAGTAACTGAAACATCTAACAATATCAAAATTGCACTCCAAAATAATGTCTATAAAAAAATGGCAAACAGAATACAATAAGTAGTTTGAAGAGGAACCCCCGCACCATGATGTAAATCTGTTATGTATACTAACTCAGTTTGCATAAAATTGGACAAAGGGGAAAATATGCTGTCACAAAAGGAAATACTGACGGCCCAGATATCTGGAATTTTGTAAATAATTTTATGTCATTTGTGAATATTGATATGATTCATACAGAAGTGTGTGTGTTAAGGTGTAAAGTACTGGGCAAAAATGTAACACAGCATGCCCTGCTAGCTTAGAATAGAAATGTATATAAACTATTGTAATTGTGTATTTAACAACTGAAACTAGAACATAGCTGTGTCCTAGTTGCCTGTTGCACATTTTTGTTGCATGTTGTGAGAGAACGATACTGTCAGTTTTACTTTTTTTTTTTTATGGGGCTGCTATCACCCATTAGGGATAAGTGGCATCGGCATCCATGTTAACTATTGCCTGCCTGGTAGTGGCCTTACCGAAGGTATAACTGCTGTCTGAATTAATATTGGCCTGTCAGACGTCACCCATTATTTCTGTAGTAGTATGTAGTACTTCTGCTCTGCTCCTGTGTCCACCCCTTGTTAGAGAGCTGTACCACAACTGTTAACAATTAGTTCCAGCTGGAGTGTTATGATGTACACCTGAACTTTTTGCGGTCTGCTGAAATACAAGCCTGCACCAGATTGAGTTGTGCTACTGTTTTCTATCTGTGCATATTTCAAATGTTTACATGTAGTTATTAGTATTTTTATTTAAAGTATGTATGCACCCTAAGTTCAAAAGTTTTCAGACACTGTGGGATTGGGAGTTTCTATAACTTCAATTGTGCTACGTATAAATAATTCAGTTTAAAATTTGGAACACTTTATATTGGACTTTGTCCTGATGTGACAAGACATTGGCTGCTGGTTAAGTTTTATAATTTGTTACTCTTTCTGAATAAATATATTTTAGATTTTATTTTCTTAGAATACCACGCTGCACTCAAGTTTAGAGATGGGTTAGTATTTGTAATAGTAAACTTTCAAAATATGAAATGTGGTGACGTTAGATCTGTTTATTTTATTAAACATAGGGTTTTGTTTATTTAGTAGTTGTTGCCTGACCCTGTTGAAGGTGAAGCTTCAGTAAGTGCATTGTAAAACCCATCTTGGCCAAATAAAGGTATTGATTGCTTCACCTCTGTGTTCCAGCTTCTGCCCATATGCAGTTGGTTAAATAGGAAATGGCAAATAGAATATTTTGTAGTACTTATCAGGAGAATTATGTTGTGCTGTTTGCATTGTTGTCACATCTTCAAGGAGTGCTGACTTTTTCTGGTGATCTACCTTAATTGATAAGGAAGTCCCAAACAAATATTTTTTTGGAGAGTGGCTAGCATTACAAATCACAGGACGTTAGACCAAAGAGGGGGAGTGGTTGTTGTTATTAGCTGTTTTTAATTACTTCTTACTTTGAGGCAGAAATCTGTTTTCTTAGTAGATTTATAGATATTTTAATGAAGTGTTGTATTGGTCACATTCAGGATGGATTAACATTGTCTTCTGCAAGTAGTTTTGATTTAAGCATATTGCAAAGTAACTCCCAAAGAGACAGTGTTCTTGTCACTACAGGATGTTTACTAAGGTGAGAGTATGCAAAGAACTACATATATAACGTTATCATGGAGAACATAACATTTACTGCAGGTTTAAAAAGACATGGCTTACTAATTTACAGATATGCAGAGAGACATGCACAGTATGTTTAACTGTTATGTTCTGGTGTGTATGCATTTTTATTATATGCTGGAGTCTTTATTGCTGCTTATCGAGAAAAGCTGTTTTCCAGACTCTAAAGGTTAGAAAGAGGTGTTTTATACACTTCAAGGATTGCGACAAGTTATGACCAGTTTACAAATCATAAAGCATTATCTTCTTCCCCTGTCATACTGTATTTTTATTTAATTGTTTTATCAGTTAACATTAAGTAATGTGCATTCAGTTACAGAATAGTATAATAAATTCACAGAGAGCCATTGTTTGGTTTCTGTTACATAATGTACTTTTCTTTTTTTTGAATCCACATAAAAGTCAGATTTTTTTTTTTATTTTACATTTGTTTACCGGGGAGGTCCGACTGGACAAAGCTGTCCATTTTCAGCAGAGGCCCAGGGAGAAAAGCTCCAGAACAATTGCTAACATACTATACATAAGATATTTACGTGAGCATTGTGGTTTACACAGTTATAAAATATAGCAGATATATGATTGCATAAGATATTTACATAAGCATAATGGTTTAGACATACAATTAAAAGTATAGTAGGTAGTAACATATGATTGTTCTTACAGTATGTTTAGTAGAGATAATGTTGAAGATGTACTAAAGATAAAACAAGAAAGGAAAAACTAAAAAAACACTATCCAGATTGTCAAAGCAGGAGAATATAAACAAGTTCATGTGAGGTTCATTGACATTTTAAGGGAAACTGTGAATACTGTGCATAAAACATATATTCCTATCCATAATTCATAACTCAGTCTCAACCTCTTAGAGCAAAAAATCTGGACAAAGTCTAAAATGATGGGGGAACAAATAGGGACAGATTTTATATATTGCTCTTACAAACTTAGAAAGTTGATAGAATAATAGGTTTTGCATTAGCATGAAATTTCTGAAGGATGTGGACTCTTCAACTCAAATGTTTATCATTATTTAATGACTTCAATCCTCAGCTATTTGCCAGAAAAGTACAGATTTTAGGAAGAACACAAAAAAATATGAGGCAAAAATCTGGACATTCTGCGAAAATCTGTTCAGTTGAGAGGTATAATGGTGCTTACTGCAGTATTAAGTTTTCTTTGCATAAACATGTGCAAAAGCAAAAATCAGCTAGTGTTATGTATTTATTTTTTGTTGTTGTCCAGGTTAGCATGATGCACTGTTAATCATTAGTGTAGCTGAAACACATCAGAAAATGTTTTTTTTTTTTTTAATCCCATACCTGACACTTGTTTTTGTTTGTTTTTGTTCAGTAACGTCATTGATAGAAGATCTGCAAGATATTGACTACAAAGGTAGTAGTAGCCCATTGGATTCTTTAGGTTGTCTTATAACTTCAAAGTCAATGCATCAGACAAGAAGCGATTATTCAGATATAGTAGCAATATGATATAGTTCATTACTGATGGTAATTCGTTTTCAGAATTCTTCACGTTGTAGGTTTTGCATCATTTTAAGATGCAGATAAAATAAGTTGAACTGAGCAGTGTTAATGGTGGAAAAGCAAGATGTCAGTGAATAAACTAATGAGTCAAGATAGGGAATATAAATACTTGAAAAAAACAACAAGAAAAGAACCAACTGTATTGCCAACAACAAGAACAATAAGTGAGTCCCAGCTCTACTTTCAAAGTCTGGATAAATTTATTAAATAAAGTTCAATATATTTACAAAAATAATTTTCAATCTTGAAAATTATTTTTGTAAATATATTGAACTTTATTTAATAAATTTATCCAGACTTTGAAAGTAGAGCTGGGACTCACGTATTGTTCTTGTTGTTGGCAATATAAATACTTGTTCTGTAATAACTCTCAAAATCCATGCCTACTGTGTTTGCTCGGTGTGTCGACTGCAAATCCTTGGCAACATTAACTCAATGCTAAATTTATCTGCTAGTGATCTTGCCTTACTGAGAATGTCATTCCTAAAGTGTTCTTCAGCATGGTTGCGGTGCTCCTTGAATATTTCAATTAGTCTGTTGATGTGTTGTTGAGCCTCTACTATATCAAGTTGAACAGACTGAAACATCTGGGCAACAGGCTCAAGAACTGATGAGTAATTTGCAATAATGAAGAGAAAAATAAGAAACGTACACGAAGAGCAAGCGCTGAGTAACATATGTGCATTTTGTCTGGTTTCACCAGCAGTGCTCTTCTGAAGATCAGCCAGTCATATATTTTCTCAAAGTTCTGACTAAACACACGAATGGATTTATATTTCTCAGTCCATCATGTCTCACACAGAAGAGGTATATTTGGTGCCATTGCTCGTTGTTTTGGACTGTCATGGACAAAATTAATAATCGTTTTGATAACACCAACAGCACTACGTATTTCAGGAACATCATTCAGATCATTGACTACAAGGTTTAGTCTGTGAGATGAGCAGTGGATAAAGGCTGTTTTTGGATACTTCTCACGAAACTTTGCCTGCCCACCATTCTGGATGCTTGCCATTATGGAGCAGCCGTCATAGCCTGTCTGAGTAATTTTTCCAGGTCTAGATCACACTTTATCCATTCACTGACAATGACATTTGATACAGACTGTGCATCTCTCACAACAATGGGAACAAAAACCGCAAACTCTTCTCAAATACAATCATCAACAACAAACCAAATGCCTAATGACAACTGCTCAATGTCTGAGATATCTGCAGTTTCATCTGCCAATACACTAAATCCAACTGCCCTGTTTGCTGCACAAACAATCTCCTTTTGAAGTACGTGTTCGTATTCTGCTAACAGCTCATTTTGCACCCTATGGGATGTGTACCAAGCATTTCCTGCAGCTGTTTCACTGTGCTGTTGCAGTATTGTGTCACCAGCTTCAATACGAAAATCTAACAAGTAACACAAATTTCCACCAGAGCCTTCTTTTCCATAGAGAGGAATGTCATGGGTTGCACAGTAAATAATGGTAGATACAATTGGTTCCAATTTATTTTGGTTCTTTGCAATTTGTTTTGCTACTGCTGCATCTAGCTCTGGAATAACAGCTGTTTCTGGCTTCTGTCGTGTTCGTGTATAAGAAAAATTGGAAGCATCTTCAGTAGAACCTTTGTGCCATGATGACTGCATGTGATTTCTTGCAAGACTCATTGAAGGCATTATATTTTGTGCACACACTAGTGATGAAGCTGCCTTGCAACCCACGGTGAAGTGACTGAGGAAATAATACACAAGTTAAGCAGAGTGGGCCTTTCAAGAGAGGAGAAAATGCAAGCCATGGTGAGTACTGAGACAACCAACTATATCTGAATATAGTTGTTAATAAATAATGACATGCATTTCAGTTTCGGACTTCATATTATTCAGAAAATTTAAGTAGGTGGGGCAGCAGAGGGGTTGGGGCTGTGTGGGCGGGGTTTGGGTTTGCACCCCCCTGCAAAAAATCCTGCGGGCTCCCTTGCCCACAGTATCACTAAATTTACATGGTTACTCAGAACTAATTCAAACCCCAACCAGACTCAACAAGTCAAACAAGAGAAAATCAACACTAGACCTGTTTCTAACAAACAAATGTGATAAAAGTTCATCTTCAGGCACCCTACTAGATACATTTAGTGATCATCTACCATCCAGGGAAATGCCATTTTAAAGAAGTGTACCATCTAATAAACTTTAATAAACTTCCTTGACTATTCTTACACCTATAAACTGAAGAACACTCATAGGTTCATAGGTTCAGAGGTTGGTACTAGGCAATCGGCCCTGGGGCCTATACAAGCCTGGCCATAACAATTCCCTGGATATTTCTTCCCACAATATTTACTTCCCTGGACCCCTGTCTAGCAGGGCAACTGACAAACCATTCCCCTAAGTGATGCAGTCCACCTATTTAATACTACCTTCCTCAATATACTTAACAAACTGATACCCATACACAGACGTAGGGTCAAACAAAGCACTGCCCCATGGCTATCTGCAACAACCAAAAAATGAAGGCAGGATAGGAGATAAGGCATGGAAAACATGGCAAGTTAACAAAATGAAGGAAATCTCTAAAACTTCAGATCCTTTGCAATCTAATCAAATAAAAGTTAAAAGTGATAAAATAAATCACTATTTTAACTTACAAAACAATCAGCAAAAACAATCTGTTACTTTTTGCAGCCCCATCAAAAAACTTTCACCCAGAGGTAGAATAGAGCAGCCTAATCCATACCCAGATGTATGCCCAGATAATAACATGACATTATTTAACTCCCACTTCAATGATACCATACAATCACTACTTAACAAAGACACTGGCCATTCACAACAGCTTAACCTCTAAGTCAGTGGTAACCATAATGCTTTCTAGCAACACTCAACCTTTATCATTAAAAAGCATCTGCTGAAATTAAAACCTACCAAACTAGCTGCAGATAACCTACCCACTGAATGCCTGAAAACTGAAGTAGATGCCATTACCTACCCCATCTCAATACTCATTAGCAGATCCATCCAACAGTCTTATGTCCCCTCATTATCGAAGAAGTCATTCACCCAAACCCTGCACAAAGGAGAAAGCACAACTGATCTTTCCAACTATAGACCCATAGCTATACTTTCCTCCTATTAAAAATCTATAAAAAAAATGCATCCATTCTCAACTCCTCAACCACATTTTTACCAATAACCACTTCTCTTCCACTCAGCATGGCTTTAGACCAAACAGCAGCACTATTCCTGCTCTAATAGACTTCTGTAACAGCATTAATCATAGCCCCAATACAGGTAATATTGTATCTGCCCTTTTCTTGGAATTATCTAAAGCCTTTGTCACTGCCTGTCATAATAAACTGCTCCATCAACTAGTGTCCTTTGATAAGTCCTACTCTAGTCCCTCCTGGTTCCTCAACTACCTGTCTAACAGATCCAAAGCTGTTAAATGGCAATCTAGCATCTCCGCCTTTTTATCAGTCTCTTTCAGTGATCCCCATGGCTCCATACTAGGGCCACTGCTGTTTATTATATTTATCAATAATTCATACCTACTTCAAAACATGCCAAACCAGTCCAATACACCAGTGATGCAATACTTATCTGCTCTGTCCAAGAGTTCACACAAAATTCATTCTTCTCCACAGAAAACTGGCTAGCAAAATCAGACCCAATACTAAACCCAAAAAAGACAAAACTTCTATTTTTCATACCAAATGCAAAGCTAAATTAAAAATCACCTCTGCAAATAACACAAATATTGAAGTAGTTTCCAATATTAAGTTACTAGAGGTTATTGTAAACAACACCATGACATTCAACTTCCTCATCCAAAAAGCAATCAAAAACCACATCTGAAGTTATGTCTCCTATATAGATCCAAACAATATCTTACTGAAAGCAGCCAAATACTATTAGCATCCACCTACCTGCTGCCTACACATCTGCATGCCTCTCCTAATTTTGCCAATCTCCAGTCTACTCTGACAACTTAACAAGAACAATGCTATAGTAAAATAGCCAAATCTGTTTCCAACAAACCAGCACCACACATCACTGTATTGCCCTCAGGCACCTAAAATGGCTTGAGCTACATCACTTATTCACCTCCTCTAAGACTTAATCTACACACAGATTAGTCTTTCACCATGAAAAATGCCCTGCCCTATGCAGTATACAACATACAACTCCACTCCAGCAGTAGAGCTCTCCACTCTACCACACCTCTCAACCTCTTAAAGCAAGAATAGCAAAACAACACGAAACAAGAAAATATAAATAAACAAAAAAAAAAACAACAAAGCCAATGTACCACTTTATTCTCCTGGTACCTCGGCTTTTTGCCTTCAAGGGATAAATTACACAGAAAAAAACAGAAATCTTAAATACAAACAATCAATCAATCAATTAAACAATTAAATAGTCACTAAACCAAATGAACATTATCAAACTGCATTTGCATTTCAGTGAAAGCCTATCAACCCCCACACAAAAACCCCAAATACTAATACAATATAAAGTATTGAGATTTAAATGCATTTATATCTATCTATATATCTATATATCTATATATATATATATATATATATATATATATATATATATATATATATATATATCTTTTCAAAGGTATATCTAATCTATAAAAAAGGCATATGAAGATACAGTTCACATGTTTGGCCTCTTCAAAAGTTTAAAAATTTAAAGGGAATTCCAAATTCAGCCCACCAGGAAAGAGTTCCATAATTCAAAATATATGTGGTTTCTAACTGATTTAATAAAGAATAAAAGTTCTCTTTCCAACCTACTGGTATGGCCAAAATGCTAAAAAATAGAGATGCACCATTAGCATCATGTTTCTTGAGAAAATGTTCGGCAACGGGGCTTTCCCTTTTCTGGTTTCTCATATTAGCCAAGTGTTCCAACACCCTAATTTTCACCATTCTTATAAACAACCCCACAGCATTTGCAATTAAATCTCTCCTTTGCCATATATTTATGACCATTAATAATGGAACTTGACAGATTTCTTATTCTATTACAAATATTACAGTTTCCACACATAAAAGAGCCCACTTAGGTGCCACCGGGTTGCATAATCTTGACAGGTCTATTCAAATTACTATAATGACTGAAAGAGAAAGTAATCATTTTAGGAAAAATTGTACTCAGAAAGTCATCAGAAATGATCATAGGCCATAATTCCTTCACAACCTTCATCAAACAATTAAAAAAAGGGTTGTATCTAGTATCATAGAATAACCTATTAGTTTCCCTCATGCCACTCCAAATCTCCCTATCATAAGTACCTTGAAAGGGCCTACCCCCTGCAACCCCATTCTCAACCTTTTTTCGAGCTTTCTTGAGAATTTCTCTAGAATAACTGCTATTCATAAGTCTTACAAACTTAGAAAGTTGATAAACTAACAGTTTTTGTACTAGCTTGAATTTTCTGAAGGATATGAAGTCTGAAACTCAAATGTCTGCGAAACCAGTCAAAAATATGAGGAAAAATCTGGACATTCTGTGAAAATCTGGACAGTTGAGCGGTATGTGTTCTACTGACAAATGTCTCCTCTCAATTCACAAAGCTCACAACAAAGCAGGAAATGCTCTATATTCCAATTGTATCTGAAAATCCTGGAACTCAATTCCCCCAAACTAAATTATTCCTAAACTATCTCTCCTGTGTACTCATACATGTCTGTGACTTTCTTTTCTCTCTTATTTCTCTGATTTCTACTATTCTTGTGACAAAATGGATATATTTCTATTTGATCTAATACACTGCTACTTAACCACACCAGGTGCTGATTATGTTGCTTCAAGATATACTTGTTTATTTTATAATTATCTGCTTTATTCATCCTCACTTTTTATGTAATGCTGCTAATGATACCCGAGCATTCCGTATGTTCTATAAGCACTACAAGGGGATTCAATAAACCCTACACAGTAGCAGTGAAATTTAGATTCAGTAAGCACCATGTAGAGGCTCGCACCCCCACACAAACAAGGTATAACACCGTGGCATGTAATTACAGCATAAGTAGCTGAATTGCATGCTAATCAGCCAATCCAACACAGTGGAGCTATTCAAGAAGCTATAAAGCTGTTTTTTCCTGTGAATTCCAAAACTTTTAGAATACAGCCACAGAAAGGAGTCTACATGGACAGAATGTTAGGGTCTGCTGCTGCTTTAATTTATTTGTATGTGCTACACGCTTAAGCCAATGGTGCTGCTGCTGCCAATAGGCCTAGGCCAAGAAGGAGAAGAGCTTTCAGGCCCCATTTAACTTATCTCAACCTACATGATGTGGAAATTGTAGAGCACTACAAGGTGGACAGGGCCACAGTACAGGAACTCTGCGGTCTCTGCCGTCCTCAGTATAGAGCCAGAGCCAACCAAGCGGAACCCATCCCAGTGGAGAGTAAGGTATGTCTAGCCATTAGAATCTTAGCTATAAATACCTTTCAGAGACCAACAGAGGACATGCTTAGGGTGCCACAGGCATTAGGATCCAGGATCCTCCACCAATTTCTGAATGCTATGCTCTAACATACTAGTGACCACATATATTTTCCTTGTACTTCTGAGGACAGGGCCAGAAATATGCAGGAGTTCTCCAGTGTAGCACACTACCCTGAAGTATTGGGTGACATAGATTGTACACATGCAGAAATGAAGGCACCATTCAGGGAACAGGTTAGGCTCTACATAAACAGAAAGGGCTACCACTCTTTCAAGTGCTAAGTTGTGTGTAATGCCAAAGGAACAATCTTGAATGTGTGTGCTGGCAACCCTGGCAGTTACCATGACTCACATATTTGGCATACCTCCCAAATGTACCAGATGTTTGCTAGGGAGGATATACCCCAGGGTCATTTACTGGGGGATGCAGGCTATGCACTGGATCCATGGCTGGTTACACCCATCAGAAATGCACACACACCCACGGAAGAATGCCACAATGAGGCACATGCTCAAACCAGAAATGTCATATAGCATGTGTTTGGGCTGCTGAAGTCACAGTTCCAGTGTCCAGATACATCTGGGGGAGCCCTGCAGTACAATCCATGGACATGTGCAGAAATATTCACAGTATGTGCCATGCTACACAACATAATCCTGTGGAATCAGCTTCAGCAGAATCAGCAAGGGGAAGGGGCACACATCCCATCATGGCCACCACAGCTACAGGCAGATGAGGGTCAGGGAGGAACCACCAGCTGCTGTGAGTGTAGGCAGACATAGACGTGCTCAGTATGCCCTTGCATTGTCTAAGAGACAACTCATAGCACACTCACTCACCACCTGGAGGGCTAAAACCTTCCTCCTACTCAGATACATATAGTAACATTGATGCCAGGCAACTCTCACAACCTTTACCTCCCTATGTATTGGCTGTGTACTGTTTTCATCAGACAGAGTCAGCCCTGAACTAAAACTGTGGCAACTGCTGCATTTACAAGGTAAGTCCTGAACTTGGAGTATGTTGTTTAATAATATGAATGTCTGGCATGTCCTTTTATTTCATTACTTGCTCTGATAAGCAAGTAAAAGGTGGGAGATTTATACATAAAGTACCTTAACATGTGACAGAAGAGACTTATTTGACTTATATGTGTCCATTACTACGTAGGGGCCTCAGGCATCAAAGATTCACTAAGTCATACCTCTGAAAAGTACTGATGATCACTGCCTGCCCTCAGTTTAGCACTATATGTTTGTACTGGAAAATCATTAAAGAGAGACATTAGAAAGTAATGAAACACGTTCCAGTTTTTGATTTCCCAACTCTGAAAACATCATTCCCTTTAAAGTTGGGAAATTTTGATGGTATCAGCTGGTTAACTTTCCAAGGCCAATATCTGTCAAAGGTACAATTAACAGTTCAACACCACAAATGCAGATATACTAAGCTCTAAGTTAGCTATGTACCCTGAGCATCAGACACAAAGCTTATGTATCCCTGAATCCAAAAGATAGAATACAGCGATGTGACACAGTTAACATCACTTGCACATGGTGTTTTGTTGGGGGGCAGGAAACCCAAGCTGACACAAAAGGTCAGTGAGTGTGTGTGAGTAAGAAAAAGAATCAGGTACAGTTGAATACCCCAACAAATGGCCAGTGAGACAAAATGAATAACTGTTGTGTGTGTGTCTATAGGGGTCCTCCAGGTGAAACTGATGTGTGAGTGTCTGCATGAACACAGCCAAGCACCTTGGTATGTCAGACAGGTGTGAGCTGTGTGTGGTAGAGGTGACAGTTCATCACTGTCATCCCCAACCATGAAAAATGGCTTTGCCAGGAGTTGCACTGGCATGTCCATGCCCACGGTCAGATGCAGTGCTGCTACTCGAATGTGACTGATGTCTGCTGGGTGAGCTTCCTTCATGAGGATGCACAGGACCACGACCCTGGCCTGCCATGTCTGGGTGTGGACAGCACACTCACTGATGGAGCAGTGGAAGTATTGCCACTATTGGAGAGTGACTGGGCATGGCCACGTTGTCTGACAAACGATGATGTGGCTGACCTACATGCACGTGGATGCTGTTCCCTCCCAGCAGAAGTTCCATCATAGACAGCACTTGTTCTAACTTGTCATTCATCCAACTCATTGAATCGGCCACATGGTGAAGGCAGTCACACATGCCAGACTGTGCCATATCTACCACCCTGAGCATTTGTCTGGAGCACCTATGGAACTGTGCCTGTGCCTCCATGATGGCCCTAAACATATGTTGAGTGGCATGAGAAAAACACCTGCACCAGGTGGAGGAGGGACAGCAGGCCCCTTCTGAGCACCCTTATCAACCCACTTGTGTGGCACCTCATCCACACTTTGGCTATGGCCAGAGTCAACAGGCAATGAAGCTGCAGTAGCCACACTTCCATGTCCAATATCTGTGCCCTCACTGGAATGAGTAGGTGTAGGCCTATTGGCTGTGTCCAATGGAATTGCATAGGATGGCTGTATGTCAACCCCAGTGTCAGATTCAACCTCTGCACCCCCCCAACTGTGCCTCAGTTTGGGCACCATCATCATCAGAGTCTGTTTATACACTGATGTCAGGTGGAAGAGGCCCCACACTCCCACTGTTATGAATACCTGTAATAAAAAGCAACAAACACATGAATAAATTAATACCTACACTACTATATATGCAATATATGCTAACAAAGTAACAGTGCTGCCACTATTGCACTAAGTACAGCAATACACACAACAGGCCTGACATCGACAGCACACACTAAAATATTTCTTTAACTTGCTCACCAGTACTGACATAAAAATGTTTGGCTTACCATCTGCAGAAGAGATTCTCCTCTGTAATGTAGATGGTCCTGGAAGAAGTTAAGCAAGAGGTAAGAGCAACATTATCACAATTAACAGTAACACAGGGGGTAATGCTTTTACCCCTTTATATGTCCATTAACTATGCTTTCAACAAGAACATGGTTGACTCATAAAATCGTCTAAGGCCAGCTTCGAGAGAAAAATTGCACAGGACACTAAGGATAATCACAAGGCTTTCTTTAGTTATGTTAGGAACCTGAGTGGGAATTCCCAGATATGCTCAGAATTAGTCCAAAATGACAAAAAATACACCGAACCCACAGACATTGCCAACATCCTAGCTGACAGGTTCAGTGCAAACTCCGCCTCCCCCGCCAAAAGGGCAAATATCTATCCCAGCAGAGTGCTGCCCCCCTGACATCCCAGATGCTCAGGTAAGAGCCGCCCTCTCCAAAGCAAAAAACGCAGCATCAATGGGACCAGACGGTGTCCCGGGCTGTGTCCTACATGAACTCCAAGAAGAGCTAAACCCAAACATAAAACTACTGTTCAATCTCAGCCTTACTACAGGATATATACCCAAAGAGTGTCGTACAGCAACAGTGGTCCCTCTCCACAAAGGTGGTGCCTCAACAGATCCTGGAAACTATCGCCCCATAAGCCTGACTAGCTTGGTCTGCAAAGCTATGGAAATGATCATCATGGACCTCATAAATAAAGATATTGGGGACCTACAGATACTGGATCCTACCCAGTTCGGCTTTGTTAAGGGCAGATCTTGCCTCTTAAACCTGGTCGATTTCTTTGAAACAGTCACCAAGGCCATTGACGAGGGGAAGGTGGTCCACACAGCCTACCTGGACCTCGCAAAAGCCTTCGATACAATACCCCACTCGGGCATTATAGATAGCTCACCAGCTTAAATATAAACCCCTATGTCACTAGATGGGTTGCAAACTGGCTCAAGGACAGAACCCACATGGTTAGAATTGCGGGAGCCATGTCAGACTCCAAACCAGTTACAAGTGGCATCCCACAAGGCTCAGTCCTGGGACCTCTCTTGTTCGATATATATTTCTCAGAGGTACAGGCCAACATGGAAGGACTGTGGCTGACCAAGTTCGCAGATGACTGCAAACTGGGCGCCATAATCGACTCTCCAGCCAACACAAGCATCCTCCAAAAGGGCCTCATAGAAACAGACAACTGGTACCAGAGCCATGGCCTCAAGCTAAACACCAAAAAGTGTACAGTCATCCCCTTTGGCAAAAACAAAGTGCCCACAAATTACCACATAGGTGGTAATCCATTAAGTACAGAAGAAGTAATTAGGGACCTGGGGACCCAAGTTGATAGCAATCTCTCATTTGACAACCACGTGGCCAAAGTGGTTAGAAAAACATTTTATATAGCCCACCTAATCATGAAGGGATTCACATCTAGATCAGGGGAGGTCATCGTGCCTCTTTACTCATCCTTCATCAGGCCCATAATTGAGTACAATGCCTCTTTTGGGATGTACCTTACCAGACACCTGCAGCAAATGGAAAGACCCCAAAAGTACCTCACCAAGAAGATCAAAGGGCTCAAACAGATGCCATATGCTGCCCGGTTAAAGAAACTCCAGCTCTACTCAGTGGCATGCCGCCTGCTCAGAGGCGATCTGTGCCTGATGTATAAAGCCATGTCCAACCCGGAATTAATGGACATGCTGCACCTCAGAAAATCCAAATCCCATCGAGCTATGCGCTCGAGAGACTTGAACTTCAGCACTGAAATATATGGGACATGCTGGAGGGACAGATCATAACCTAGAGGCTCCCTTCGCTCTGGAATAAAATCCCAGTCCAGGTTAGGCAGAGTCCCTCATTGACTCTCATTAAGAGGAATCTTGATGAGTGGATGGGAGATCGTAGGTTTACCCCAGGTATCACTTCTGTGTCACTGTTAGACAGAGGCACAGTATACTAACCTCGAAAAAGGGCATAGCAAAATTAATTTAAAATCAGTGGCGAAAGCCAAACACACTCTGGCTAGGCTTATAAATGCCCTAGGGCAGATAGCCTAGTATGAACCTATGAACCTATGACAACTCTAACCTAAGCTAATAACTGTAGCAATATTCACCCCCCCTCAAGAAAAAAAAAAGAGATGTGACACAGAAGTAAATTCTTTATTTCATTGTTTTACTATATAACAGTATTCAACTGTTCAGATTTATTTATTTTTATTTATTTTACTTTTGTTTACCAGTATAGTCCAACTAGGTGAGAGCCCATTTTCAGTGGAGGCCCAAGGAGAAAAGCTCCAAAGAACATTGCAGAAAATGGAACTTCAATTTAAAAAAAATAGTCTTAACAGTTTCTATCAATTTAAATGATGCGCACAAATATAACATTATGTAGGATGCTCACAATAATTAAATGACAATGTTCATGTTAACAATTTCTAGCAAATTTTAAAGGATAGACACAAATATAACAGGACATAAAATATGTACACTGCAATTTGAAAAGAAACCTATTAGTATGCAAGGTCATAAAGTACAATCAGTAGGAGGTATACAAGGTCACAAAATACATACAATAAAGAAAAGTTTGTTTGCTGCATATAACAGTGGCAGAACAACCCACTAATGTACGGGGTTATAAAATAGCCACAAAAGGGAATTGTTTGATTCCAGAGTGTTATAGATGGGACATATAACATACTTAATTAAATGTATAAAGATGAAAATAGAGTTGTAAATAAGCAGGAAGCCTGCTATAGTGGGAAATGTGTGGTTACAAGGATGAATTACTAGTTGGTAGGATACAGAGAGTGAAACTGTAAGCACCCTAGAAAGGAGGGAGGTTTGGAGTTGAAGAGGAAGGCTACAGAGATGAGGGACAGAATGATAGACAAGATGGAGAGAAATGCAAAAATAATGCGTGATGGGGTAAGGGAAAAATTAGTGTTTAGTAGCAGCAGAATGGTATGAAATATGAAGTTGGATGAAAAGTTTTAGATAAATGGGGGAGGGGGGGCTAAAGAAGTAAGCAAAGGAGTAGGGCATAGGTGTAGTTGCTTGATTAACCAGGAGTGGTACAAGAGCAAAGCCAATTGTTATGGAGGAAATTTTTTAGAACTTTTTTAAAGTGAGATGGGTTGAAAGTGGTTAGGACTGGTTGAAGGATGGTATTCCATATCTTTGAGATGTAGTTTGAGTAGAGGGAGTTGCCAGCTTTTTTGTTGGATTTAGTGACTTGTAGTAAGGATTTATTAGAGGATAGGAGGAGGTAAGCATTAGTATAAGGTTGGAGCAGAGTTTGAAGGGCAGGGTTTTTATCAGGGTGATGTACTATTCTGTGAGCAGAGGTTAGTTGTGTATAAGGTAGTTGGGAAGTTCTAGCCAGTTTAGTTGATATAAGGCAGTGCAGTGGTGATATCAATGTGGTGTGTTGGTGGTGAATTTATAGCAGTTTTCTAATTTGCAAATGTCAGTTTTACTCAAGTTAGTAAAGATGGGAGAGGCATATAATAGGGTGAAGAGTAGATGAGTAAACAGTAGCTCCTGTCTAGTGATGTTAGTTAGGAAGGACCTAACTCTATACAGTAAGCCAAGTTTTATGTGTGCTTTCTTAATGGACTATGATAGGTGTAAATCAAATTTCAGATTATTGTTGATTAGAATACCTAGTAGCTTTGTTTGTGTGATGGTTGATATTGTGGTGTTGGAGGAGTGTATTTGGAATGGGGTGGGGTGGTGGGATTGTGTGATTTGCTGGGTGATAGAGCATCAGCTTAGTCTTAGAGGGGTTCAGAATTAGTTGAGATTCTGAGAGACATGATTCAACAGCAGAAAAGGACTGTTGAGTTGTGGAAACAATTTGTTTTAGGGAGGGTGCTGCACAGATAAGGTTCAAATCGTATGTGAATTCTATGACTGAGGCAAGGGGGGTTGATGAATGGAGATGTTAGTGAAAATACTAAATAGTAGGTGGCCTAGAATAGAACACTGGGGAAATCCCAGGTGACATGAAGTATAGAGGACAGTTCCTGGTCCCATATGCTGGCTTGCTGCCACTCAGATAAGTATATATGAAACCAGGTGAGAGAAAAGTAGCTAAGTTTTAGGATGGCAAATTCATCAAGTATTTTCTGATGGGAGACCATATCAAAGGCTTGGTAGACATCTAAGAAGACAGATGAAACTAGTTGTCCATTATTTCTGTGCTGATTAAAAGTATTTGAGAAGCTTAGGAGGGCAATTGTTGTGCTATGGCGTGGGCGGAATCCAAATGAGAAAAGAGGTTATTGGTTAGTAGATAGTTTAGAAGCTGTATGTGGATGCAGTTTTTAAGAATTCTGGACAGAGGTGATAAGATAGCAATGGGCCTGTAATTAGAGATCTCGGTAGAATTACCTCCCTTTTGTGCAGGGGGATGATATAAGATATTTTCCAGTTTAAGGGGACATAGTGTTCTGAGATAAAGCAGTTGAGCAATACAGTGACAGGATAGACAATAGCACCAGCTGCTATTTTTAGGAAATCTGTAGGTAGATTATCTGCAGCCAAGGTAGTGGGTTTAAGTTTAGAGAGAATTTTTTTTATACTGAGAGTAGGAACAGGTTTGAAGGAGAATGTGTCACTGGTATTACTAGATAGTGATGGAATAGTTGGACGAGATTTGAGTTGGTGCTTGGTGAGTGATCGTATGGAATCTGTAAAGTAAGTGTTAAATTGTGTGGCTATACTGTCAGTGTTGAAAGTGGTAGTGAGGATGGGGGTGTATGTATTGCCAGGGTGAAGAAGGAGTTTATTTATGGTGCTCCAGAATTTCTTGGGGTTGTTGCAGTGTTGTTGCTGTGCAGCAGAATAGCAAGTCTTTTTGTCAAGTTTAATTTGGTGTTTTGCTTTGTTCCTAAGTTGTTTATATTTTTCAAGGTTAGTTTTATTTTTGTTGGTGTGCCAGAGAGTCCAGGCATAGTCTGTCTCCTTTAATAGTTTTTTGGTGTCACTTCTTAGCCATGGAGCATAGTGTGATGTTATTCTAGTGGTTCTACAGGATGCTAGCCTATTTAAAATATCAAGGAAAGTGGTGTTAAAGAAGTGTACAACCGAGTCTAAGGGAAGAGTTTTGAGAGGAGTCCAATCACAGTTTTGTAAAAGTAAGAGAATTATTTGTGGGTTAAAGCTCTGTTTGTTTCAGATTAGGCAAAAACAGGTTTGCATGTAGAGGTTAAGATGACATCTGATGAAATAGGTGGGGAGATGGTCACTTAAGTTATTGGGGAGACAACCGGATTGGAAGATTAGTAATGGTTTGCTGGTGAGTATCCAATCCAGTATTGATTCCCTTTTGAAAGTCTTGTCAATTCTAGTTGGGGTTTGAATAACCTGGGAGACCCCGTAAAGATTGATGAAGTTATTGGGATTATCAGTGTCATAAGAAAACCAATCAGTATTGAGGTCATCCATTATGATGGTTTCTTGTGTATAAATTGAGGAAATCCAATGTAGTATTTCCTCAATTGTATTGGAATTATTGCCTGGTGGGATATATATAGCTATTATGATTAGATGTTTATTATTGCAGATTTCAAGTCTGCTAAATAGTATTTCTGAATTATAAAAATTGGGATAAACTGGTGAATAAGTTCTAGTTTTAAGTTTTGCTTATACGTTATGGCTATGCCCCCTCAACACTTGATTTTTCTATCACATCTATGAATGTTATACCTGGGATGTAGAATTTCTTTGTTTGTGATTACAGGTTAGAGCCAGGTTTTGGTGAGAATGGTGATATTAGGGAGTATACGGATAGTGAGGTGAGGAGATCATGGACTTTGTTGACTGTACTTCTTAGGTTCGTGTTGAGTAGAAGGAAGTTAGAGCTATTGGGGGAGTTAGAAAATCCAGGGCAGAGGGGAGGAGTGGAAGGGATGGAGTGTTGTTGAGTATGGATGAGGCTCGGGCAGCCTACTTGGAAGCTCCTCCTGGAATGTGTTTGGTGTCTCTAAAACTGTTGGTCCAACATCCAGCACATGTTGTACTGCTCTCTCCTGGGAACTGTCTGGATCCCTGATATTGGCCAGCAGCTCTTCATTGGGTGTTAGCAGTTGTTCCCTAGTAGGCCCTCCTCTGGTAACCATCTGGTCATGCCCCACTGCAGCTGCTCTCCTCCATGCAGATGTGATCACAGTCACTGGCCCCACAGCGCACTTGCTTGCATATCCTACCATAGCGACCCACAGCATTCACATCAGCTACTATCTGGTGCCATATTTTTAGCCTACGTGCCATATCTTCCCATACTCCTTCCAGCAGAAAAGCACCATGTTGTCTAAAAGCATCCAGAATCACCTGGTTCTCAGCATCGGTGAAGGGGGGTCTCTAAGGATTGACAGTCCTGGGTGGCATACTCCTAGGTGTCCTAAAAGACAACAGAAATATAATACACAAAGTGTCACATAACTACAAAATAACTGTTTACAGAACAAACAGAAAAGTTAGCCATTCAGTGTTATCCACTGAAGAAACATAAACAGTCTAGAGATGTGAAATACAAA
Source organism: Protopterus annectens (assembly GCF_019279795.1). Taxonomy (NCBI): domain Eukaryota; kingdom Metazoa; phylum Chordata; order Ceratodontiformes; family Protopteridae; genus Protopterus; species Protopterus annectens. The sequence goes on from NC_056727.1 coordinate 1,211,752,998, forward strand.
CAACAGGAAGGATGCAAAACAAGGAGAGTAACAAGAGTAACATATCCTTGTTTGTACCATAATAGTGACTCACCTTTGCACTCCCCCAAAAAAGAACAGTGTACCTTTCTTTGTGCCATAACATTAAATCATGTTTGCTCCCCCCAAAAGAACAGGAAAAGGACACATTTTGCTAACAAGCCTTCTTTGAACTGTAAAAGTGCTATCAAAGGAATTGTCCCTGAAACATGTGCACATATTTATCACATAACATTCCATTTGACCTTACCTTGACCTTGCTAAAGCATTTGACACCATTCCCCATTCGGGTATTATTGATAAACTCACCAATCTGGGCATAAACCCTTACATCACAAGATGGATCACAAACTGGCTCTCAGACAGATCCCACAAAGTAAGAATAGTGGGATCTATGTCTGAATCCAGGCCAGTAACGAGCGGTGTGCCACAGGACTCTGTCCTGGGGCCCCTCCTGTTTGGCATATAGTTCTCAGAAGTACAAGCAAGCACTGAAGGGCTGTGGCTGATCAAGTTTGCGGATGACTGCAAACTGGGTGCTATAATAGAGTCTCCAGCCAAGATGGATATCCTCCAGAAAGGTCTTAATGTGACTGATGCATGGTGTCAAAGCCATGGTTTCAAGCTAAATGCTAAAAAAATGCATAGTAATCCCCTTTGGAAAAAACAGAGTACCCGCAAACTACCACATAGGAGGTAACCCCCTGAAATCTGAAGAAGTAATAAGGGATCTAGGGACCCAAGTAGATAGTCAGCTTTCCTTTGATAACCATGTTGCCAAGGTGGTTAGAAAATCCTTCTATGTGACCTATCTGATCATGAAAGGGTTTGCATCAAGATCTAAGGATGTAGTGGTGCCCCTCTACTCTTCCCTCATCAGATCCATTATTGAGTACAATGCACCAATTGGAATGTACCTGGCTAGGCATCTCCAGCAGCTGGAGAGACCACAGAGGTACCTCACTAAGAGGATTACTGGCCTCAAACAGTTGCCCTATGCAGCATGATTGAAAAAACTAAGGCTTTTCTCTGTTGCATACCACCTTCTTAGAGGCGATCTCTGTCTAACATACAGAGCCATGTCCAACCCAGAACTGTTGAACATGCTCCATCTTAGCAAAACAAAATCTACTCGAGCTACACACTCTAGTGATATAAACCTCAGCACAACAATGAATAGAACATGCTGGAGGGATAGATTCCCTTCGCAAAGACTTCCCTTGCTATGGAACAAGGTCCTGATCTACATAAGACAGAGCCCCTCACTATCACTCTTCAAGAAGAACCTTGACGAGTGGATGGGTAACAAAAAGTTCACACCAGGGATCATACCAACAGCTCTACTAGATAGGGACCAATGGTACTAGCTGCTAGATCAAGGGCCTAGGAGACTAACCAAAGGGGCAGTGAATACCGCACAATGTGGCTGGGCTAATATATGCCTTCGGGCAGATAGCCCAGTACCTACCTATGAACCTATTTTCATGTATTGGTAATCATGTATATCTCTGAAATGGCTTGACAAACATGCTCATGCCATCAGTACACTTCCAAGTAATGCATACAGATAAAAGTGTAAAAGCCTTTGCTTTAGAATGTGCTTAAATATATTCTAGCATATGCAGTATGTAGCTGACAAAATGTTAGCATACCTTCTGAAGTTCAGTACTCCTCTGTACAAATATATCCTGAAGAAATAGCATTTGTACAGTCTTCCCAACATAAACAAGTCTCCTCATCATCAGTTTGCCTAGCTACACAGTTGCCTTTTTATATGGTGTAGAATCAGGGCTGTTAGCATGGTGAAGATGCAAATGAGGTGTGAACTCATTAGAACGTCTGAATCCTAAATACTTGGATCCGTGTAGGAGATGTAAACATAGTGCAGGCACTCATTCAGTGTTTGTTGTTAATGGATTGCAACTGTGAATGACTACTGATTGGGAGAAGGAACACAACAGCACTGCAGGATGCCTTACTTCCACTTGGTGTGTCAGGTTAGATCTGCAAAGTGACTAAAAATTAAAATAACTACTAAAACTGATAAAACAAACAGATCCGCAGCTTAAAAGGAACACCAGCTTTAATACAAAGAAGGACTCATATTGACTAAGCACTTTCACCCACAATTGGGCTTCCTCAGAGTCAGTCTAATGCAAACCAATTAACACTTTTATAACAATTAAGAGCAGTTAATCACATCATTAATAAATTGCAACCAAAAATAATTAACCCTCTAACATCTTTACTCTCTAGAACCTAGCAAGTACTACATAAAACATGCTTTTATGTAGTTTTATAGTGTTATAAAGTTTTAGTGGAGGTTTGATTATGTTAGAGTATAGAAGCATTTTTATGCAGTACTTGCTAGGTTCTAGAGAGTAAAGATGTTAGAGCGTTAATTATTTTTTTCGTTGTAATTTATTAATGATGTGATTAACTGCTCTTAATTGTTATAAAAGTGTTAATTGGTTTGCATTAGACTGACTCTGAGGAAACCCAGTTGTGGGTGAAAGTGCTTAGTCAGTGTGATTCCTTCTTTGTATTAAAGCTGGTGTTCCTTTCAAGCCGGGGATCTGTTTATTTTATTAGATCTACAAAGTGTTAGATGTAAGCCTGGAAATGTAAGTAGCACACAGTTCAGAGGTTATGTTTTTTAACATCCAACTTGCCCTTCATTTGTTTCCAACTGCATGTGATATTATTTGCACTTAATATTCCCACACATTTTAAGGCCAGTGATATAGAATAGCTTTTACACTGCATGTCACACATTACTGGTCATATAACTGAAGAATGTCCAACAAACAGAAATGTAAGACAGAGCTATATATTTGCAATCAGTAATCATATCAGGTTGTGTGATCACTAGGTGCAGTACACCCAAGTTGCCTTACCCTCAACTACTTCTAACTTTTTTCTACCACTCCATTTCAGGAAGTGTCAATTGTATAACTGCTGCTCAATGTGTCTTAAACCTGAATGTAATGTTATGTATATATAACTTTGAAAATAATGTTATGCTTTGTAAAGTGTTTTATAAGTTAGTACTATATGTGCTAAATGCTAGTATTGCTTATGACTGTCATCTGCTTGAAACTAGCATTTACTAAATGTTCAATGTGTATTATTATCTTTGAGCTGTTCTCCCAGGGCCTCCACTGAAAATGGACATATATCCAGTCGGACTATCCCGGTCAACAAATGTAAAATAAACAAATAAATAATAAATGTACAAATACCAGTTGTATGGTTTGATATCACTGTAGATGCTGTTGTAGTTGGTTGTGTGTAGACTGAGTTCAGTTCTCGGCTAAAAAGCTGTTTGTGTGGAAAAGAGGTATAAAGCACCCATCCTGTGTGCTGAAGGTGCATTGCACTGAGAGTTCAAATCCAGATGTATGTAGACATGTCTCACATGAGCCATCCTTTTCTTGTGTGTATGTCACCTATTGATTTTCTTCATTTCAACTACTTGCCCCCCCCTTTTTTTCTTTTTTTCCTTTTCTGTTTTTGTTTCTATAATTTTTTGGGGGGCAGTATTTGCGCATTGCAGCATGTAGTGCAATCACAGGAACACAGAAAATGAATGCTGGGTTTGTCTGAATTTATCTCACTTGCGCAAAGTGCGGCAGTGTTCAAAGTAGATAACTGGACCATCCAGGAAGCAGCCAGGACCCAGACAGCCAAAAATAGAAACCAGACGCATTTAATTAATGCTATTAGGTATCACACAAACCTGCTAAGCTGTGTTGTGTGCGCATTTAACAGCAAGACCTTAAGAATGAATAGTAAAATAGGGAATGTCATGTAACTAGTCCTGTGCAGCAGGTGTAAATATAAGGCTGGAGTACAGATGGCCCTGGGTTCTAGTACAGGGTGTGCAACCTTTGTTTTACTATTGTGACATTGCAGTTTAAAACAATGAACTGCAACATAGGCAAGTGTTTTCTCAACCTTCTTATGGTAACAGGTGTAAGTGTAGGACTGCCATACACATGGTCCTGGGTTTGAATACAGCATATTCCATGCACTTTTACTATTGTTCTACTTCTCACTTATAACACTTGACATAATGGAGCTGATCTGAATTATATGTATGAGGGTGGAGACACTAGTACTGAATCTGTTATTTCTGTATCTGGTATATGTATTATCACATTTATTGTCAGATGTATGACTGTGGGTATACTGTGTAATATATTCCTATAAATATATTTATGCCATCTGGACTGGCATGACCTTCACATTTGCCTAACACACATACACAACTGCCTGTATATCCAATAACCTTGAAATTGTAACTGCAATTATGTAATGTCTCACTGCTTGGCACTATTGTGTTCCACTTACCATTGTGCAAACACTATGCTCAGAGTTGCTCACTGCTGAGCACCATGCTTGTGTGATGATAAGTGGAGTGCAACAATTTCAAACAGTGTGCACATTCCCAGTAAATGAGATAACTGAAATTGCAGGAAACCATCACTCTCCATTGCTCCTGATCTGTGGTAGACATGTCAAGCATTTGTGGAGAAGTGTCAGGTTTAGGGCACAGAGATGAGGTGTACACAAGTCCAATAATTTTATTGGACTCTTAGTTAAGAACCACAGTGCCAGGCTTCTGTAGGTGGACTATTCTGACTTTTAGTGTAAGTAGGAAGCTTGGGATAGTTAAGCCCGGGTTGTATTCACTGCCACCAGTTTCCCGAGCACTGGTGACCAATGTACGCAATCATTTCAATGACCTATTGTGGAGGAAGAGGGATACCCTCAATGCTTGGATCAAGGAATTTAGGACTTCGGACATCCCATACCTATCAACTGCAGAGAGTACTTGAAAACCTTAGAAGCTGAATAAAGGCAAGACTGGTATTCCTAATGGTATTCTGTTCTGTTCTGCTTTTTCCATAGCTGCCAGAGACCAGGAGGTCAATATCCAAACCTATGGGGCTAGATTGGTGAGCATGAGGGAAGAATGTGGCATGTATGCAGCAGAAGAGTAGTGTTATTATAGTATTAAATGTTAAACATAGCTTTTTTAGTATTTTATAGAGCTGTATCAAATTGAGCATGCATATCTCAACTGTAAAAGCAAGTATGCATCCATTAGTCTGTAGTACAAACCAAGAGTAAATTATTAGACTTTAGTCAGAGGTTATGGATTCAAATATCACACTTCCCAACTATACAATACTGTTAATTCTTTAATTATATTTAAATTAAATTAAAACCTCTATACCAGTGGCACAAATGCCTTGCTGTAAACTTAATCTGTAAAACCGGAACATGCATATGTACAATATATGCACATGTCAAGAAGTACTTGCTACTCTCTGTAGTATAGTGTGCATCTATTAGGAGCTGATAGTCTTAACAGTAAACTTATCTATTAGGAGGTGGTAGTCTTAAAAGTAAAAGTTAGGATAACAGAGTCAAATAATTGTATTAATGCATTGTATGGCACATATGAAGGTACTAATCTTATCTCTTTTCTTTTCTCTCACCCCAACCCTTATCTATCTTTTTTATTTTATTTTTATTTTGTTTTATTTTTTTTTTAAATTTTATTATGTATTGTCAAACTGTGTCCATGTCATCCATGTGCAACACATCACTAAATGCTCCACAGCACAGGGGATTAGGCCTGCTGCACAAGATCTCCCTAAGCACCCTCCACCTGCTGCAGCATCATTGCCCAGGATGTCTGAGTGCCAACCTGGCAGCGCTACCTCTGCTGCTCCTGTACTACCTGCCACTTCAGGTAGTCCTACTCTGGAGGCTGGTCCGGTGGTTCCCTCCAGGAGCAGTGGCAGAGGTGGCAATTTTATCACCCACACCGAGTTGCCAGGAATGGCACATAGGGTTATGCACCTCACTGTTGGTGCACACCTATGCCAGCTGGAGAGGCTTCTCTCCATCATTTTATGTAGTGTCAGGAGGAGGAGAAGGAGACATCAAGCACTCCAGCTAGCAGCAGAGTGAGGTGACAGTGATGACAGTGCAGTGGGTTAGGACTCGATTCTCACTGTCACCCAACTTGACAACCATGGGTTTGGGATGTCCCCACCCTCACCCCAATCATGCTGCCCCCCAACCTTTTCTGTCCATCACTGTCCCTGTCTCTTGTCCTATTTGTCTGTTTGTCTTGTCTGTCTGCAGTTCCTTCCTCACTTCCTCACCTGCCCAGCTTACTTCACCTAGACATTCCAATAGCCCTTCCCCAACATTCCTCTATCTCTCCAAAAAAAAAAAAAAAAAAAGGGCACCTCTCCCACACACAAAAAAATGTCTCATACATAGCTCTCCATTTTGCACACATCTTCTTGACACACTTGATTCAGTCCAATTGGCTATGACTGTGTTGTGGTCACCCCCTCTCTGGAGGTGGCAGTCCAAATTCAGTTAATATTTTCTGTATATTTTCACTTTACACTGTTAAAAAATGGATAGCTATGGTTCTTCCCTATCTCCCTCCTGCACATTCCTGTCCTGCTTTCCCATTGTTCTTCCCCTTGCTTGCTCCCCATTCCACCACTGTCCTATCTACCCATTTCACCTCTTTAAGCTATTATTGTGTGAAGGAGTGTATCGTGCACCAACATGCAGCAACGGTGAATGATGGCAATGTATTTACATGTATTTAAGGATATTAGATATGGCAGCAATGTATTTAAATGTAGTAGGTACTGGTACACTTGTATTCAAATACAGTACCATATGGTCCCAACGAGGAATGTATCAATGCATTAACATGTGCTGCCACAGAGTCAGGTAAGCAGTAGGTGTATTTATAGACTCAGTACTAACTGTCAGACTTTAGCAATGTGGCTTACGTTTGCGCACTGCTTAGCTACATGCAAACATGTCTATCATGCATGTGTATGTACTTTGGTAACCATCACGCAAACCTGCTGCTCGGCATGCTACAGAAATGTACATATTAAGCTGTATTACTGCTGTTTATTGTCCATGCCCTCTGTATGACATGAAATTAAATGTGTAAACAGTATAAACTGAGGGCCCTATCTAACAATATGTCACATATTTACAATGATTCCATTTGTTACCACCCCCCCAAGCACTACAACCCTGGTGTCTCTGTACTTTTTCCACACATATATATCAACCACAGTACAAAATGTAATATCAAATTCTGTGTGCTATGCAATGCATATCAATCTGGTAACATGAAGAACTACAACTATTGACCCATATGCATAAAAAGTCTTATCTGCAAGGCTAGGGAAGGAATAATCATGGATCATATCCACAGGGACATAGGTGACCTTCAACATACTTGACCCTACCTATTTTGTTTTTGTCAAGGGTAGATTTTATTTATTTTATTTATTTATTTTACACTTGCTGACTGAGAGTAGTCCGACTGAGCTACAAAGTAGCCCTTTTTCAGCTGAGGCCCAGGGAGAAAAGCTCCAGTATCATTATACAATAACAAGTAAAAAACAATTAGAGAGGCAGTTACAGTTTATGCTGGTATTAGCAACATTATACAAGTTCTAATTATTTAAAACCAAACATGAATGATGCCGGTAATGTGAGAAATTAGACATGTTCATACAGTCATCTACATATTCATACAGCCATGGAATATTAGTTCCGTATAAATATTAGTTACTTATGGGAAGTGAAGAAGAAAGAAGGTATATAGGAATTAATTTAAGGGATAGGAAAATGAGGTTAGTCAGAGACTGATAAGCAAGATCAAAGGAGGAAGAAAGTGATCAATTAGTGTGCAGTTTATGTATGGGGAGATAGATCATGGGAGATGTGTACAAGAGCAGGATCAGAATACGTTTAGGTGTTCCTTTACAGTTGCTTTAAATTGTTTGGGTTGAGTTATTCATCTAATTTGAAGTGCAAGGTTGTTCCATACAATGATAGGATGATAGCTATAAAGGCTACTACCCATTTTAGTCCTAGGTTTTGGATAACTAGTATGTCTTGGCCAGAGCTATGGAGTGATCTAGCGGGAGTATAGTGGGATATACAGGAGGATAGGCTAGGGCAATAGAAAGGCTGATATAGTATAGAATGTATAATCTGAGACTGAGAGAGAAGAAGCAGATTGGGTAGATCCAGCCAGTTTAAGTGTTTAAGTGAGACACAGTGATGAGTTTTATAAATATGTTGGGCAGCAAATCTAGCTATCTTGTTATATGTTGAGTTAAGTTTTTCAAGGAGTGTAGTGTTAAGGTTGGTAAGGATTTGTGATCCATGTAGAAGACTGGGTAGTAGATAGGTATGAGATAGGGTTACTTTAGCTTTAGTAGTAAGATAAGTTCTGTTTCTATAAAGGATGCCTAATTTTTGATGAGCCTTCCTAATGCAGTTATTAATGTGCAAGTCAAATTTAACTTGATGGTACTGGTTTCAGCTAATGTTGGAATCTTATTAAGAGGCAGTATGGTAAAAGTAGATTTGAGATGGGTAAGAGTTTTTGGAAGAAAGAGAAGGAGTTTTTTTGGGTTTAGGATTAGTTGGTTATTGGAGAGCTAGGTTTTGACTGATGTAAAAGCATCTTGAATTTGAGAGATGAGACGTGAGGGAGAGTCAGAGATAGTAATTGCTGTAGAGTCATCAACATAGTGTACAAGAGACTGAGAGCAGGAAGTGTGTAGTTGATTAGTAAAAATATTAAACAGCAGTGGTCCCGAGATGGAACCTTGGGGTATGCCCATTTTGATGGGGAGGGAGGTGGAGAGTGCTGATGGCCACTTCACTGATTGTGATCAATCAGAGAGATAGCTGGAGAACCAAGTAACAGTAGCTGGAGAGAAGTTAAGATTAGTCAATTTATTCAGAGTGAGAGACAGTATCAAAGGCTTTAGAAAGATCTAGGAAAAGACAGGAGACAAGTTTATTGTTATCACAAGCCAGAGATATAGTTTTAGTAAAGGAGATCAGAGCAGTAGTTGTACTGTGTTTAGGGCAGAATCCATGCTGAGTGAGAGTAAGTAGATTTTCCTGTAATAAATATTGCAGTGTTTGCTTGTGTATGCATGACTGAAGTATTTTAGAGAGGGGTGACAGGATGGCTATAGGTCTGAAGTTAGAGATGTCATGTGAATTACCTTCTTTATGGATAGGTAATGTGAAAATTCTTTCCAGATAGATGGAACTTTAGACTCAGTGATAGACCGGTTAATCAAGATAGATACAGGAAAGGCAAGTGTTTCAGCTGCTAGCTGGAGGGAAAAAGGAAATAATATTATCAGCAGAGGTTGAGCATGGTTTTAATTTAGAGAGTAAAGATTTAATATAAGTAATGGATACAGGTTGGAAAGAAAAGGGTTTAGAGAAGATGGAACATAAAGATAGGGCAGAGTGATTGGAGTCTTTAGGTAGAGGAGGATTTGTATTAACCATCTTAGTAACTTATTCTATAAAGAAGGTATTAAAGATAATAGCAGTGTCTTCAGGTGTCCAATTTGGGTGGGGATTGTGGGAGGAGGGGTTCCCAAGATGCAATATGTGGTTGATTGAATTCCAGATTTTTTTGGGATTTGTTCTTAGAGCTGTAAGAGGGTTGAAGTAAAATTCCCTTTTATCCTTAGCAATGTGTTTTTAGTCTGGTTTCTAAGTTATCTAAACGTTTGCCAGTCAGAGGGGAGTTTGTATTTTATCCAGGATTTCCATAGCCTGTCCCTATTTCTCATAAGGGTGCAGGTTGTCTTAGAGAGCCATGGGGATATCTTGGACTTTATTCTAACAGTGCGAAGAGGAGCAAGAAAGTTTAGTATGTCAAGAAAAGTAGTATTAAAGGATTGAATTGCTTCATCTAGAGTGAGCTCCTTAAGGTGGGTTCCAGTTACGTCTGGAGAAAAAGGTGTTAAAGGTATCAGGGGAGAAGTTAGTTAGTTTTTGGCAGATTATGTATCTATGAGGTCTAGCACTATGAGGAGTGAATCTAGTAACTTTTACAGGGGAGTGCTTACTAAGGGAATTGGGTAGGGTTTCAGGGTTATGATACATATAAGGTGGGGTCTGAAACTAGTATCCAGTCAATTAGAGTCTAGGACTTTGTGGGTTGTTGTAGTGAGTAGGCTCTGATATTATTTGAGTAAAGCATGTAAGTTAATATGAAAAGTAGAGTGTGAGTGATTTAGAGCTAGCCAGTTTATATTTATATCACCAAGGATAATAATCTCATTTGAATAGTGTTCGGTAAGATAAGAGAGAATGTTTTCTAGTAAAGGAGTATTTTCACCTGGAGGAATATAGATGGATACTATGGAGATAGTAGTAAAGTTATTACGTTTAAGGTTGGCTGCTGTAATTTCAGCTGGAGAGAAAGATGGGATTGGTTCATTGAGATGAGAGAGGGTTAGGTGGTTAGAGTAGATAATAGTGACTCCTCCGCCTTTTTTCTTTGGGCGATCAAGGCAAAGCATATTATACCCTGGGTGAAGACTGTCTCTATCTGGGATATAAGGTTTCAGCGATGTTTCGGTAAGAGCTATTACATCTGGGTTATGGCTAGCAATCCAGGCATGGAATTCACTTGTTTTATTAAGTATACTTCTGATATTCATAGAGTAAAATATGGTATGGTTTTTAGGTAAGGCGGGAACATGTTGGTTGGAAGGGATAGGACTTTTGGTGAGGGTGGATGTGGCAGGTCCAGGATTGAGATGGATATCTCTAGACAGGAGTAGGGGTGTAGCGAGAAAGGAGGACTTTTGTTTATAGAGATAGGTAGAGAGGTATTTGATTTTGGTTTTAGAGTGTATAAGGCTGGAGGGGGATATTTTGATTCTTGTAAGAGGTGTGTTTAGGATGAGTATAGATGAGGTGATATCTACAGGTTAGTGCAGACAGGAGAATACATAATTCTGAGAATATGTGAGACTATAGTAGATTGGAGCTAAGTAAGGTTGAAAGGCAGTGAAAGTTTTCAGCAGAAGTAATGGAGGCAGAATGAAAAAAAAGTATAAGGTGAGATAGTCATTTTGGAAGTTAACAGAAGTTAGCTGCTTTAGTGTAAGTCGGTAGTATATAAACAGGAGTGTAGAGTATAGTTGATGTTGGCCAGTAGGGGGAAGTGGAGAGAGGTTGAAGAGATGTAAGTCTGTAGGGAAGTAGGTGAGAGTAGTGAAAGAGAGGTAGGGAGGGAAGTGAAATGTTAGGACAGCAGGATGGGGTGTGTCTAAGGAATACGTATAAAGGAAATTATATGGGGCAAGGGTGGGAATAGGGGTTGGTAGGGGAGTGGAGTGAGCCCAAGTGTAGGGAGGGTGAATGGAGCGGGGCTAGTCCCAGGCCTCGAGCTACTATGGAAAAGTAGACTATCAGTCAGAAATCAAGTAAGAGCAGCAGAGGTCTAGGGGCGACAAGCTAGGAGGAATAGCTCATTGTAGGCTCAAAGAAGCAGTGAAGCAAGAGTTGTAGTTGCAAGTTTCAAAAAGTCAGAGGAGCAGGGAGAGGAGGAAAGAATACAAACAGGGTCAGGACAAGCTTGAGAGAAAGGTGAGATGGTAAGGCAGCGAAGGGAGGATTCGCGTGGAAGGTTCTCAAAGGCTGGGAAAGATCAGATATGGAAAGTCTAGTGACTAGGGTACAGCAGAGAAGGTATAGACAGATATAGAGAAAGGCTGAGGAGTAGGCTGCTGGTGACCCTGGTAGTGAGTGAACTCTAACTGAACAAGATACAACAGCAGTTATGTACTATAGGATTGTAGAAACTGTACATACTTTCTTTCTTTCTTTTGTGTTAAATTAGACTAAGTTGGTGAGGCTTTGTTCCAGGTCAGCACAGAAAAACAGAGGCACAGCAGTTTATAATGCTTCAGAAGGGATACTTTGGTGCCCAATAAAGCAGTGGGTAGAGAAAGGCTATGGAGATATCGGAAATAGGCTAATTCATGTAAATGGTTAAGAGAAAGGAGGATTCCATCAGTATAACAAATACAAAACTAGTTAAGAGGTATGAAACAAGTTATGAAGAATACACTGGCAGTTGCTTGCCTATTGAACCTTGTGGACTTCTTGGATACTGACCCCACGGACCTGGATGAGGGATAAAAGGACATACCACCTATGTTGACTTATCCAAGGTCTTGGACACTATTCCCCATTCATGTGTCATAGTGAAGATCTCCCATGTGGGAATTAAGCCATAGAGTAGTACAGGAATAGGCGACTGGTTCACTGACATAACACACAGTCTCAAAGTTGGGGACTGCACCTCAGCCCGTAGTCAGTTACCATTAGAATACCACAGAGATCTGTGCTGGGCCCTCAACTGTTTGCAAACTATTTCCCCGAAACACAGGCAATGGCAGATAGCCTGTGGTTTACTAAGTTTGCAGATGACTGGTAACTGGATTCACTAATATAGAGTTCCCCCAGTGATGGTAACTTATTATGGAAGGAGCTGCCATACACAAATGATTGGTGACAAACTCATGTACTGAACCTTAAAGAATGCAATGGCTCATTGTCCCTCTAAGCTCAAACACAGTGTTGCGAGACTTGGGAACACATGTTGATAGCAATCTACACTTTCATCAATATGTGTCTGTGGTGATGACACACTCATTCTGCATTGCACACATCATATGTATGGACATTACATCCAAGACCAGGGTGGTCATAACTCAGCTGTACTCTACCCTTGTCAGACCACTAATTAAGTACAATGCTCCCTTCTGTCTGTACTTCACCAGACACCTGCAGCAATTGGAGAAAACACAGAGTTGTGCCTGGGAGACTCTAGAGCTTCCAAACATGACATACATGGAACGATTGAAAGACCTGTCAGTGTATTCAGTATCATGCAGGTTGCTGAGAGGTGACCTATGCCTGCCCTACAGAGCAGTCTCAGACCCTGGCCTACTGGAAATGCTGAACATCTGCAAATCAAATGAGACAAGAATAACTTGGCCCAGGGTCCTCAACCTAGCCTATGACATAAATAGAACATGCTGGGGAGACAGATATATCCACTAACAACTCACACTCCTCTGTAATAGGCTCCCACTGTGTGTGAATCAGTGCTCCTCAATGACCCTGTTCAAGTGCAACCTTGACTACTGGATGGGTGATTGTAAAGTCACCTCTGGGATGGCACCTATGTCCCTCATGGACAGGGCCAGTTGGTGCTGCTCACAAAATTGCTCTGCTAACAACGACCATCCAACTATGCTCAGTAAGGCTATTTGTGTTCTTACACTGCTGGGCTTCTAAACACCATAGGGCCATTAGGCTAGTAGTCTCCTATGAACATATGAAGCTATGAGCCTATGCAGGTCCCCCAACATTTTGTCTCCAACATGGCCTGCTGATGTCATCTACTATAGGTTCACCTACAGTCTTACAAAAGTCAGACTTATGCCATGGCACTTGCATAACATACTGTGTTTTGCGGTCTGTATACCTTAGATAGGTAAGGGTTCTGTTCTCACTCTAGTCAATTAACTGGGTGTGTGTCTGTGTTTAGCCAGAAGAGCAGAAGTGTGTATCCTACAGGTACTGCTCCAATCCCATGAATTGACACTATTTTGGTACTTGCACATGCCTACATATCCATTCCATGCAGGCTTCCCAACTTCTTCTCTCCAACATGCACTGATGATTTCATCCACTATAAGTTGGCCTGAAACCATGTAAAAGTCAGACTTGTGCTGTGGTGCTTGTGTAAAGCACTGAGTTCTATAGTCTTTCCACTTAAATAGGTTGGGTTTTTTTTCTTGCTGCAGTCAACTTGGTGTGTGTGTGTGTGTGTGTGTGTGTGTGTGTGTGTGTGTGTGTGTGTGTGTGTGTGTGTGTGTGTGTGTGTGTGTGTGTGTGAAACTGTGTGTGTGAGCTGTTGCTTTACATTACAGAGAACATTTTATATCACCATGTGGGACATTGTTATATTCTCCTCAACAGACACCACTGATGTCATCAGGTATAAAGTGTGGTCTGACACACTCCAATTTGGACTTGAGCTGTGGTTCTTGTATATAGTACTGAGTTCTGTAGTCTGTATACTTAGATAGGTAGGGGTTCTATTCTCACTATAGTCAAGTGTGTGTGTGTGCGTGTGTGCGTGTGTGTGTGTGTGTGTGTGCGTGTGTGCATGTGTGCATGTGTGCGTGTGAGCGTGTGTGTGTGTGTGTGTGTGTGTGTGTGTGTGTGTGTGTGTGTGTGTGTGTGTGTGTTTGTGTGTATGAGCTGTGGCCTGACATTACAGAGAGCATTTTACACCACTATGTGGGACATTGTTAGATTATCCTTAACAGATACCACTGATATCATCAGTTATATCAGATTTTTGGATGTGCAGTACTCCCACCAGGGAAGTGTCAGAAACTGGCCTGGAGCCCAGGCAAAAGTCACCTTATCCTGTACAATAAAGACTACAGTGACATGGCTTGTAATCTATCCACATACATCATGGCTTGGCTTGTAGGCCCTGTGCTATCTTGCTGAGAAAGCCCTGTGGTCTCTCCAGCTGCTACATGTGTCTGGTGAGGTACATAAGAAAGATATAATTATACTCTAGTAGTGTTGTGATGAGGTTTGACTACAGTGCTGTCATACAGTCCTAAGATCTCAGTATGATGGAGTGGCTTATAACATAGGCTTTCAATACCAGTGTGGACACTTGGTGGTCTAAGTTCAGATTGCTATTTATATGTGTTCCAGTGCTTGCATCACTGTGTTTCTGCATAGCAGGACTGTTGTCAAAGTTGTGATTAACATGGAATTCCACTTTTCAAATGGTCAACATTACAAACACACATTTCTGCATTTATTTCTAGGTTGTGTGCCTTTGTCACCATTCAGTTGTGTGTCTTAGCTCCCGTACTATGTTATCACCAATGATGGACTGAATAATTGTACACAATATGCAAGAATCAGCAAACTTGTAAGCCAAAGGCCATATACTTTAGCATGAACTGTCAAGAAATAGAGTTCAAACAGTGAAAAGCCAAGCATAGATGCCTGGGATTTGCCAGTACTGACAGCTCTACTGGTACAGGTTGATTCACCAACTTTCATATGATGTGTTCTGTCAGTAAACCATTTGGTTACCCATCAACCGACGTGATAATCCCCACCATTGAGGTTTCTCAATGATATCTGCATGGGAAATTATCTCAAAACCCTAGGCCAGATCATGATAGGCAGTATGCACTGTCTTACCTTCATCCAGGTCTATCACACAGAATCAATGGGCTGTGACAACATCACAAATCACCTGTGGCATGACTTAGCACATACACTTTCCTGATATGGTTGAATACACAGTTCAACACATCATCCACACAGCTTATGTTCCCATATAAGGATGTACATCAACATGCATCCACCTGAGTTGGGGGGATAGCACCTGATGCATGCATGTATAGAGACATCCTGACTCTCCCAGACTGTGATGTAGACTAACATGTTATCGTGGACCTCTTCTACATGTACACTAGTAATATTCCAGGTGTGTGGAAAAGACATGTGTGAGTTGTTAATGCTACATCAAGTCCATTACATGTGATAGATGTCCTCAAGGAAATCATCGAGGGCATGCATGATGACAGCAGTCTCATCTTGTGGAACTTGACCAGGTCAAGGCATTTGACACAAATCCCACTGAGTTAGTCAATCAACACTGTCATATGTGGCCATAAACAGCTATATAACCAAATGGGTAGGCCAGTGTGTGACATACGTGGCATCAAACTATGTTGAAATGTGTGATATGATCTATATCTCAGGTCCAGTGATCAGGTCAGTATATCAGCGGTATCTGCTAGGTCCTTTTCTGACCATTAGTTAAGTGATGAACATCACAGATGACATACACATGCTGTGTCCAAACAGCTGCTTGAAGGACTACATATTGTGGGCAATCATTGACTCCAACTGTGATATTAGTATAATACAGACAGTATTATCACATACCAAAAACTGCTGCCACAGCCATGACAACACCTGCATTGACAAGAACCATATAGGGACTTGTTGAATTAGGAAACAAACACACCACCTAAGTGTGATGTGGACATCACACTCTATTATGAGACCAATAGGTATGTGAACTATGTCCTGGGGTAGACTGTAAGTGGCACATCCACCAACGTGTTCACAGCGCTGACTACTCATTTGACTGTAACACAAGTACTGGGTATGTGAAGGACATGCACATCAGAGGCCATAATAGCTTCATGGTTCCCTGTCTTCATCACACCAATAACTGTGTATAATGCACCCTTCTTTATGTACCTCCCTACACATCTTTCAGGGATGTGTAACTGAAGTGTACTACCTTTGTCACAGGGTGCTGTCACACAGCTTATTGCCTATACATAGGTATTCTTTCTGTGGAATATACATGACTATCTGATGGTGCAGAACACCAATCAAGTTGTTACACCACATGCATGTGTATAGCAGTGTCCCTTCTAATACTTCCTGCAGATATTACAGTGTCAGGACAGTGTGCATGGTTACCCTCATAGTGTGTAGCTGTATCATAATAGTTGTTCAAGTGTGTTTGTGCAGGCTCATCTCTTATCACTCCACATCACATATGTTATGTCAGAGGCATGGGATTAGTGGTGGTATTATTCTGATATTCTCCATGATCGTGGCTGGTTCTTCTAATGTTTTCTATGATCCTTTACCTGTGGCCACCTTGCTGGAGACCTCTGCTGAGAGTCCACTCATATTCAGACATATCAGTTTGCATAGCTTCACAATATGCACCTTACTCCAATTGTGTGTCAGATCCCTGATAGATGTCCTCTGCATTATTCTTGTAAGAATGCTGTCACACAGACATCCTCCCCATTGTTATGTCACCTTATGTGACAGTCACAGACAACACATTTTCACTGTACAGTCTGTACTGTACCATATTGATATGTGCTTGGTGTTGCTGCTACAACTATCTTCCATTGATATGCCCTCCTCTGCTGTAAATGAGGGAGTTTCACATGCCCTCTTTCCCTGGGTTTATTCCTATAATTCATCTGTGTGCCCCTATTCAATACACATACTTCCCCTGAGTGATCATTTTACATGGCAGCCCATGTCCTATTACTGATTATTAATACAGCTTCAGTACACAGTGCCAGGAATGGGATATCACAATACTCTGCACTGTAGGTATGCTGTCCTGTACTGTGTTGGGACCATATACTTCACATTCATACCTCTCAACTGTCCAGATATTCCCAGGATGTCCAGATGTTTTTCTTATCAAATTTGTGATGTTCTGCCATATCACTGGAATGATCTCTGGACTGATATGACTCAATATTACATACATCTGAATGCAAACCTCTCAGCTGTCCTAATTCATGCAGAATGTCCAGTTTTTGTCTCATATTTGTGATCTTTTCCTCATAACATTTTTGTTTTCTGGCAAATCATTGGCATGTCATTGCGGACTGAAGTCAGAAACGGATGACTAACATTTGAGTTTCAAACTTCACACTCTTTCAGAAAGTTCATGCTAATGTACAAGCTATTTATTCTATCAACTTTCTAAGTTTGCAAGTGCAATATTAAACATCTGTTCCTATTTTTGGTCCTTTGTCTCCCAATTATATATGCCTTTGTCCTCATATCTTGCTCAAAAGGATGACAGGCATGTTTGGGTTTCATTCTACCATGTTTATGTAACATCTATGGCAAATATGTCCTTATTTTTGGTTAAATGTACCCACATTATGTTGGCCTTTGTGGAGATATGTTACACTATCATTTCACAGCTGTCTATGAAGCAAAGGTGGTGATTGTAGTATTCCGTGCAAATCCGTGGACCCTAGGTGCTCTGCTTTAAACAAAATTGCATCCATGTTGGCTTGCATGGTTTCCTGGCCGGCAACACTATTGCCAGCCACGAAACCTACCATAGGCACACTGTGCATCATTAATATGCATTTCGTGCTACTGCTGCACACCACTGCGCAAACATGTAAACTCTGTGTAGCCTCTGTGCAAAGCCTACACAGAGTTTATCAAATCCTGTGGCTACTGTAAATAGTTCTTGTGGAGCTTTGTATGTAATGCTGCTAAATATTGCCTGAGTATTCTGTATGCTGTATATCTACTATTGTTATTATTCGCATGGAGCTTTTCTCCCCAGTCCTCCACTTGGGGCTTGCTTGCCAAGTCCGACTTTCCCAGTAAGCAAAAATAAATAAATAAAAATAAATAATGGCTTTTAATTTGTCTTTGGACAGTGACCATAATTTGAATGTCTGTGGTTTAAATCCCAGGCATCCCTGTGTTTGCAGTGTATCCTAAAACAGGCAAAAGACCAGCGCTAATCCCATGTCCCTGAAGAGAAAGTTAAAAGGTAGAAATGCCTCTTTGTAGGTGACTCTACGTGAGCATGTAAAACAAAAGTATTGATAAGGTTTAGAGACATTGTTACTGTGTTTAGGCCTTTATCAAATGATGGGTTTAATTACATACCATATGAACCTCAAGAATGCAATTGTGGTTTTATGCCCTGTTATGAAGTCATGCAATACTAACATTAATAACTCATACTAGTATGAAAAAAGGTTTACCCAATAATAAATAATTCTTCAAAGTATTTTTAGGTAGTCTTGCTAGTAATGGTTTTGGCCTCTGTTTTATCTGTGATGTCACATACCTTTTGGAATAACTTTACATATGATCTGAAATGGCCATTTATTTATTTATTTATTTATATTTGCTTACCAAGGTAGTGGACTGATCAGTATTGACTAATTTCAGGCTCAGCCCTGGGTGAAATACACAACATTTCAAAAACATAAAATACAGAAATTTAAGCAACAACAGAGTAGTTCAGACTAACTACATAGAAAAAAACTGTGTAAGTACATTCTAGTGAACAAGCACAGTGCAATGTACAATCAGAATGTAAGGTACAATATATACATTAGTTTCTAAAGTGGGTTAATCTTCACTGAAGGTTGACAGAGGAGAAGATACTTGGAAAAGAGATAGGTTAAGTGGTATGAACTTTGCTGAGATAGGAGCATACAGGAACATTTGGTTGGATGAAGAATTGTTTTTAGAGTTGCATTCTAAATTTGTAATAAATGCCGATCTCCATAATGTCAGTGGGGAGAATTTGCCATACAATAGGTGCCTGACAGGAGAATGCATGTGCAGTTTGGTTCTAGGGGTAATGACAGGTGGTGTGGTTTCTTAGTGTCTCAAGTTATATGAGGAGATTTTTAAATCTAGCTGCAAGGGGAGTAAATGTGTGGAGTTGGAGTAGTTTGTAGAGCTGGGATCCTAAAAATGGGTTAGATCTTTGTTTTATGAGTAGCTATTTGGCTTTATCTAGGGAGATACAGTGATGATCACAGAGAGGTGAGTTTGTAATGAATCAGCAGATGCTGTTAAGGATAGTCTGGATTGTGGCAATGGTTTTCTTGGACGCAGAAGCAAAAATTGGGAGCCCTTATTCAAGTTGACAAAGGAAAACTCTTTCGCCAATGACTGCTCTGGCTAGCTGGGATAGAAAAGGGGAGATCTCTAGGGCCCAGAGGAGGACGGATTTTATTTTAGCTCTCACTTTGTCTATGTGGAAATGAATGTTTAGTGACAGGTTGAGCCATAGTCCTAGGCATGTGAAGGTGGAGGGTGTCTCTAGAAAATGGTTGTGTAGGTCAAAGATGGTTAGAATCAGGTGCTTGGTGAATTTCCTGTCTTTATTTAACTTTTGTTTACTAGGAAAGTCTGACTTGGAACAAAGACAATTTTCAGCAGAGGCCTGGGGAGAAATACTCCAGATGCATGCTTCTGTAATGGGGGAGGAAACCAGAGCAAACTCACACAAACACAGGGAGGACATACAGACTACACACATAAGACACTCTAGCTGAGAATCAAACCCGAGAACCTCTTGCTGGGAGGCAACAATGCTACCACTGCACCACTGCACCATCGAGAGCTGTTGAGCTCCAGAAAGCATAGTTCTGTTCTTGGTGGGTTTGAGAAGTAGTTTATGGTTTATGAGCCATTAGTGGAACTCATATAAGTCTGATTGGAATTAGCATTGAATGTTGGTGTGAGAGTGACCTGATCAGTAAATGACCATGTCATCAGCATAGAGGATAGGGAGATGGGGAGGTCACAAGGAAGTTTGTTAATGAATATGGAAAAGAGGAGGGGGTAAGAATGGATCTTTGTGGTACATCTTTTGTAACAGATGCAGACTCTGATTGGAAGGACCGTATTTTAAGTCTGAAGTGTCTGTCAGTGAGCACGTTTTTAAACCAGGGAACAGCTGCTAGAATATCAATTAAAATTATTCTGTTTTGGTGAAAGCTTTAGAATTTTAAGAAAGCCTTAAATCTTGTTTCTTTTTTTGGCGGGGGGTAGGAACATGATTTGTAGTGGAATGTAGTTCTTTTCTCTTTATTGATAAAATGATAGTCAGGTATACTGCCATTTTCCATCTACAGCCAACTGAAGTCTCTTTTGACTTGGATTTATAATAGCTGACTGACTTCATCTCAGAGTATCTTGTATAAACTGAATGTTTATAGAATTTTACCCCTTAAATTTTCTAATCCCCACATTTGCCTTATTCATTAGCATATTACGTTACATAAATATGCTATCATTCAGGTTTTCTATGTCTTTTATGAATTTTAAAGGGATTTTTAATATAGTGGGTCTGTCAGTTTAGTACAGAAGCTTAAGGTTATACATTTTAATAAGTTTTATCTTGTAGTCTGGATTTAAAATTCTTAGTTGCTATTTGTTTACTGTATGACTGTGAGCCAGTCACTTATCCAGAGAATACTCCGAGATCACTCCATGAAAATAGGCTCTTCCGCCAAGTGTACTATTATTAATTAAGCAAGTTAATAAAATAGTAAATGTATTCAGCAAGACATCATTATCACCCACATGCTGCTGAAGTATCAGATTCTCTAAGTTGGAAATGGCTTGTTAGTTTTCCTGTTATTTTATAATTCTTTGCCAAACATAACTGTTTTGTGCTCTGTGTACATACCACTGTACAATGATAACTGAGTACATAAAGCTAACTTGCAAGGACTGGATGCAGCTTTACTTTATTATCTCATGGAATACTAGTAGGGTCTTTCTTGCCACATGTTGTTCTTGTATTCCTGCATGGATATGATATAATAAAATTCTGCCTTCATAAATAAACCAAAAGTGAAAGGTAAAAACTGAGACTGTATTATCAATAAATAAAGTGAATACAATGACTAGAATATCAAATACGTCATGAAGCCTACTGGCAGAAAAAATAAGAAAAACAATACAGAGAGAGAGAGAAAGTGTGAGAGACAGAAAAGTATTTTTTGTTTTACAACAAAACAAGGAACCAGGAAACCAGGGACAGCCATGCATTGAAAATGTGACTGGCGAGTACTGGAGAAAAGAAGAATAAAAACATCAGTCCTATAAACCTGACTGATTAGTCTCAATCCCACTGTGAGCAATTACAGAGGCATCTATAGTGAAAGGAAGAGGAACAGAGAGAAGGCAAACCTTCATATGGTAGTAGTGGCAAACAAACGTGGGGCAGACGTGCTAGCAATAAAGGAAGCCAGATTGCCAGACCCAGGTAGTATTCATGTAAAGCTACTGAGGAAAATAGCATAGAGCCATTCCATTCAGTGGTTTGGTCAGTATTATAGTGAAGTTGCACTGCAGCATAGCAGTGATCAGGCATTATAAAGGCAGCATCGTAGATGTAACTGGGAATCACAGATGAAGACTGGCAGAGACCAGGAGAAAGCGAAGCCTGGTTGCTCAGTGGTCAGATTTTTGCCTCACAGTACAAAGTTACAGGGTTTAGTCCTGACATAAGACCATTGTGTGTGTGTGTGTGTGTGTGTGTGTGTGTGTGTGTGTGTGTGTGTGTGTGTGTGTGTGTGTGTGTGTATGTGTGCATGTGTGTATAGAGTTTTGCATGTACTCCTTGAGTCTACGTGGGATTCACCCCAAAAAGAAAACAGCTAACTGGCTACACTAAATGTGCATAAAATAGGTTGGAACTCACATTTGTCTTTGTGCCTTGAGTTGCAGCTAAAAAGGTTTCAAGAAAGTCCATTTTACTTAGCTGGTTAACAAGTAAGACCATGTGTAAAGAAAGTCCAATAAGATGCCCACAGAAAAAAGTCTTATGCAGAACAACATGAAATGGGGGAAGTGCAAGATGTAAATTAATTTGAGTGATATTTTACTAGACTACAAAGCCAGTAAGACTACAGACAAATAATAAACATACATTTTATTTATTAAGCTTTTATTAATAAGTTAAGATCTATTACACAGAAAATATCAACTTCAAGAATAACTAAGGAAATTTAGCTGATTAAATGGCTTGCTAAATTACACAGTGTACAAATGTAGGTTGTGGGAATCAGACCAAACTGTGCAAGACATAACTTCATTACATAGTATCGGCTTTACTTTTTTTTTTCAGACAAGAAACTGATCAAGGTGTTGGTAGTTCTCTATATTACACAGGAACATGTGCATTTAATTGAAAGTTTTCATACATATCCAATAACTATTCAAAATCACATGCCAGTAATAACTAAAATAAAAATGCAGGGTAATGAAATAAAAATGAGACACTGGAGCTTCCCAACCTATCTGTTAAAAAAGAGGAATTTAAGGGATGGGTAGTAGACAAGAGCAGTCATAGGTCAACTGGTGCCCTAGGCAAAAGGGCTCCATGGCACCCCCCTCAAACCACCTGGTGCCCCCCATCCTGGTCTACCTACACCAAATAAATACTGGAAAGGCGCCCCTGCTAGAGCGGTGCCCTAGGCGGCTGCCTAGTTGGCCAATGCCCAAGGCCGGCTATGGTAGTAAAATTATTCAAGAGTTATTAGGGAATATAGAAATTTCTTCTGAAAATATAGCTAGAGAGTCAGATAAGATTAAAGTGTAGTTTAAATAGGGTGGAAGTAAAAGAAAGAGAGATATGGTTAAGAAACAATAAGAATTATTCAGAGGGACTGACAAAAGTTAAAGTATTGCAGAATAGGGTGAATCTTACAGAGCAAGAAGAAAAGCAATTGCAGAATGCTAAACAGAAAATAAGGGATTACCTCGATAATATGCATGAGTTCAGAAAGACTGCTGTTAAACAACTGTTTTTTGATAACTCCAGAGCACAAAAACTTTTATCACAATAACTCAGGCAACAGAATGTAGAAATGGTTGTCACCAAGCTTAGGGAGCCTATAACAAGGAAGATAACCAGAGAACCTGTCGCAGTACTAGAAATGTTTTGAAAATGTTATGAAAATTTGTATAAAGCAGAGAAATATAGAAGTCAAGAAAAGTACAAATGAAAATGTTTATAGAAGAATTAAATATGTCAAAGTTAGAAGTAGATGAGGCTTGATTAGGATAGGACAGTTAGGATAGGAGGAGAGGAGAGGAGATAAAAATGGTGATGTATAGCCGATCTGCAGAAAAGTCTCCAGGAACAGATGGCATTTCTGTGGAAGTTTGGAAGCTAGGAGGGAAAGACTGATAAAGATCTGGAAGGTTTATTTTAACAGCATTTGGAAAGGAGGAGAAACACCAGCATCCTGGAAGAAAGCAGTGGTGGCTGCAATATCTAAAGATGGTAAAGACCCAATAGATCCAGCTTCATATAAGCCGATTTTGATTCTAAATCATGATTATAAAATGTTTATCTCTATAATGGCTAAAACAAATGGCAAAGGTGATGCCAACATTGACAGATACGGACCAATGTGGTTTTATGGAGGGGAGCCAGACATTTGACAACATTAATAGAATTATGATCCAGAGGGACCAGAGGGAAGCAGAATGTAAGAAAATACCACTGTTGTTGGTGGATCTTGATGCAGAAAAATAATTCAACAGAGTAAGCTTGAATTTTATGAGATGGGCAATGGAAGCATTTTCATTCCCTGATAAAATTATAAGGTTGATTAGAAGAATATATGAGGGGTTGGAGGCGAAACTTAAAGTGGGTGGGCTCCTCTCTGATACGTTCTGTTTGAGCAGACAAACCAGGCAGGGATGTCCTCTTTCCCCTTTGTTATTTGCATTATATTAAGAACCATTGCCTAAGAAAATAAGAGACTCAGAAATTCGAGGATATAATCGATACAGTAGTCAAGAAAAGCTTGCTTTATTTGCAGATGATACTATTTCATACCTGATAAAACCGGAAAATGACATTTCAGTGTTGTGGAACATTTTGAGACAGTTTCATGTCTTTTTGGGATACAAAATTAATGAAGATAAAAGAAAGGCAATAGCTGTTCATAGGTTCATAGGCAGGTACGAGGCTATTGGCCCTAGGGCCTATATAAGCCTAGCCAAACGGTACCCTGGCTTTTGCCACCCAAGAAAATTATTTTCCTGTGCCCCTGTCAAGCAGAGCCACAGAAGTGATCCCCGGGGTGAATTTCCTCTCTCCCATCCAATCATCAAGATTTTTCTTAAAGAGTGCTAATGAGGAGCTTTGTTTGATATAGATAGGTAGTTTTTTCCAAAGCATGGGAAGTCACTGGGACAGGAATCTATCCCTCTAGCATGTTCTGTTTATTGTGGTGAGAATGTTTAGGTCCCTAGAGCATGTAGCTCGGAGGGATTGGGATTTCTTTACGTGGAGCATGTCCAACAGCTCTGGGTTTGACATAGCTTTGTATGTTAGGCAGAGATCACCTCTGAGTAGGCGATATGCGACAGAGTAAAGCTGGAGTTTTTTGAGACGGTCTGCGTAGGGCATCTGTTTGAGGCAGGTAATCCTCTTTATGAGGTATTTCTGTGGCCTTTCCAGTTGTTGTAGATGTCTTGTGAGGTACATACCAAAAGGGGCATTGTACTCTATAATGGGTGTAATGAGTGATGAGTAGAGGGGAACAATGATCTCTTTTTTCCTGGATGAGAAACCTTTTGTGATGAGGTGTGCCATGTAGAAGGATTTCCTGACTACTGTGACTATGTGATTATCAAAGGAGAGACTACTGTCCACCTGTGTCCCAAGGTCTCTTATCACACTTTCAGTGTTAAGTAGACTACTGCCAATGTGGTAGTTCATGGGTACAGAGTTTTCACCAAAAGGGATGACAATGCACTTTTTGGCATTGAGCTTGAGGCCATGGCTTTAACACCAGGCATCTTTCTCAGTGAGGCCCTTTTGTAGGATGTCCACATCATTAGGAGTTTTGATTATGGCTCCTAGTTTGCAGTCATCTGCAAACTTTGTTAGCCAAAGACCTTCTGTGTTAGCCTGTACTTCAGAGAAGTAGATACCAAACAGGAGAGGACCTAGGACTGAACCCTGTGGTACTCCACTTGTCACTGGTCTGAAATTGGATTTAGAGTCTGATACTTTCACAGTGTGGGTTCTGTCAGTGAGCCAGTTGGCAACCCACCTTGTGACATAGGGATTTATACCTAGTTTAGTGAGTTTATCTATAATTCCAGAGTGGGGGATGGTGTCAAAAGCCTTGGTGAGATCTAGATAGGCTGTATGAACCACCTTACCCTCATCTACGGCTTTGGTGACCACTTCAAAGAAGTCTATCAGGTTTAGGAGACATGATCTGCCTTTTACAAACCCGAACTGGGTATGGTCCAGAGTTTGGAGATTATCAATGTCATTGTTTATAAGTTCCATGATGATATGCTCCATAGCCTTGCAGACCAGGCTCATCAGGCTAATGGGGTGGTAGTTCCAGGGGTCCATGGTGGCTTCCTCTTTGTGGAGTGGGATAACCGTTGCTGTGCACCATTCAGTGGGCACAAAGCCTGAGGTGAGGCTATGATTGAACATGGTACTTAGTTGGGGTGCCAGTTTGTTCTGTAGTTCATGTAGAACACAGCCTGGGATATTGTCAGGTCCCATGGATACTGTGATCTTGGCTTTGGAGAGTTTTAGACTTCTAGCATTAAGTAGCATTACCCTCAGATTTTGCTTGCTTGTACCTGTTACGGTGGTGAATTTGTCATTTGAATCTTGCCTAAAAAGGCACTATAGGGGTGGCAAGAGCCTTAGCCAGTATCCAGAATCCCAAGGGCAACAGGTGCAGGCCATCTCTGGCAAAGCATTGTGGTTTGTCGATCATGTCATCCCAGGCAGACAGATACTGGATCTCCTTAGAATGACACCAGAAGCTTAACCAATTATTAAAGTCAATCATTTTGTCCTTGTACTGTGATATAATTCTGGGTGATGGCAGGATGCTACTCAAGGCTAGGGTCATACCTGCCTGGGCTACAAGATCGGAAAGCTCCTCTATGTCTCTTTTCATGTAGTACAGGGAGGTACATCTCAGGTCATTCACACCAACATGGACAATGACAGAGTCATATTTGTACTTGTTGTGGAGTGACCTGAGTGCATGCATTATATGGTGGATCCTGTCACCTGACAGGCAGCTGACAGTAACTTTCTCCTTGTTTAGCCTAGTGAGTGGAACATCAGTTTGCCTGACTATAGAGTCACCTATTACTAGAGTGTTGGGTACGTTGTTATGCCTTATGGGCTGTGGTTGAGTGGCACACTGAGTTTGCGGGCTATGTTTCATTTGGGTTGTGTTGGGGGGGGGGTGAAGGTTGCTTGCATTTCTGCTTTGGAGGTCCCTGTTGCTTGGGTAGATTTTTTTTTTTTAGTGCCTCCGTGAATCTAGGTGTGTGTTTTGTGTTTCTATGTGTGTGTTTTGGTGGTGTAGGTTTTGAGGGACTATGTGATGAGTGTGGTGTGGTGCAAGTGTTTACCTTCTCCTCTTGACTGTCTAGTCCAGTCTTGGGAGAAGAGAGCTTTACTTCCAGTTTGTCTATATAAGTGCATCTCTCACAGGTTGTAGTGGTGGGTGGTAGGAGGAGAGGGTTGTCTGTGTAAATGAGGCAATTGCTGCATTGCCCCAAGATGCCCAGATCCATAAGGTAGACAGGAGAAAACACTGGGAGCTGACCCTTAGACATAATGATAGGTGCTTATTTATTAAGTACTAAAACTGTTTTCCTCTAGACAAGTGAGGAAAGTTGAGTGCTGTAGTAATGTGTAGCTTATTTAGTGCTTACAATGAGTTCTGAACAAGTGCTGAGCTCAAAGAAACAGATTTGAGTGCTGAAACTAGAAAACTGGCTAGTTCTAAGAAACAAAAATTAAGCTAGAAGGCTTCCCTCCAACACAGAAAGGCTTGGGGGCTCAGAAGCTTACAAACAGTCCTGGATACAGCAAATCTGTATCTGGACTAGACGACTTACAGGAAAGGCAGGAAACAAGCTTAGAAAATATATATATATATATATATATATATATATATATTTTTTTATGTAAAGTGGAAAGAGGAAAGGAGGAGCAGAAGCTAACTGAGTTGGCCTTCTCAAATGTTCTCCCTGGAATAGGTAAACTATGTACCCACACAGGAATTTGTTCGGCAACACCCATATTTATGAGAACATGATAAAATGAAGTACTTAGGATTATGGATTAAAATGATTCTGTAATGGCAACTAAGGATATGTGGGAAGAGACTAAAGAAAAGTTAATACAAAAACTGAGAAATTGGAAGTTCTGTTTTATAGATATGGATAGCAAGATACAAGCAGCGAAAATGCTTTTAGTTGCTTTTTTATACACGTCAGGCATATTTTTATCAACCAGAGGAGAAGCTGTAGATAGCAATTAATAAAGAATTGAAGGATTTTATACGGGGGACGACAGCAAGAGTGAGGTAGGATAAGTTGATTGTTCCAATAGAACAATGTAGCTTAAGATTACCTGATTTGAAGAGGTATTTCAGAGCTACACATTTAAGGCTAATATGCATAACACAAGCAGAAAGCAATAATTATAAGTGGAAAGGGACGGTGATGAAATGAGGGGAAAAAGGAGACTGGGATTTTGAATGCAGATCCTTGAGGATACAAATGATAACCATACAGAATATTATATTCATAAAGTAGCAGAATGTATTCTAAGAATTACGCTAATATAGGGAAGGATGACTGCAATTTGGGATACAGACCACTAGGCAAGAGGGAGCTGGAATTTACCGGAGAAAACTGGCAATGGGACCAGTGTATTGGGAGCAAATAATTAGAGAGAGAAAGGTAATAGAATGAGAAGAGGCAATAATTTATTTGAACTGCAAGCTAGAGATTGCCTTCCCTATCAAGGACTGATATCAGAGTATAGATAAAGAGAAATAAATTGGGTGAGCCTAAGCAAAAGACCAGCACTGGTAGAGTTTTTAGCAGGATCTAGAACAGACGCTGGTGTTAGAAAAGGAATAATTATTACAGCATATAAAATATTGCATCATAACTCTAAGAATCAATCAGAGGAAGACAAAAAGGATTAGGAAGAGAGACTGGATAAGCAGTTCACAAAGAATCAATGGGGAGATACATGTATGACTCCCAGATATACAACAAAGTCTAGAAGTTTAGGATATTTGCTTGTAAGTGTTTGCAAAGGTATTTTTGTACCCAATTAGACTCCACAGAATTTTTACTCAGGTACAGTACAAATGTTGGAGGTGTGATGGAGAAGACTGGGGTAATTGGGAACATATTTTTTGAGAATGTAATGAGTGGGCTGATTTTAAAGATTCCCTGCAGACTACTCTATCAAAAATACTGGATGAGCCTGTTGGTAGAACTAGAAATTATGATTTTGAGCTATGATACAGAATCGGAAATTGCCTAGACATAGAAAGGCCTTGCTGAATCTTATTATGGTGGTTGTCAAAAAAGCAATTACTAGAAAATGGAAATTAAAGTCTAAAACAACAGTACTAGAAGTAGTGAATATAGTAACAGAGATAAAACAACTGGAAATGGAATCTTTAGAAAAGGGTAGGAGCAAATTACATAGAAAAAATGGGAATTGTGGGAACAATATGTGCATAATAATGTTTTGGAGGAGGAATGAGGTTTAAATGCAGGTAAGATTGCAGTGAGCTCTGTTACGTTTGACCTACAATGACTGGATAGATTATAAGTGATGTATAAAGTTTGAACTAAAATATGTGAATATGGTTTGCTTTCATTTGCTTAAGTGTATGATTGCCTGTGTCATAACTGATAATTTAATAAAGATATTTCTTGTTTAAAAAAACAGTATTAGTAGTTCTCAAGACAACAATGACCAGAAGTACAGGAAGAATAAAACAAGGACTACAACCAATATCACAGGGCTTGCATCTAGTACAGTCATTATTTAGCATCTGTTTCAAGTATTACGTCACTGCTAGCAGTCATATCCTTCACTCTTTTCACTGTCCATAGAGCCATTGTCTGTCTGTGTGTATTTAGAAGTCATTTGTTCTAGTAGCCTTGTGTTTACTACTCCCTACTATGTATGTCTCTGCAGCATTGTACAATTACTGCTGTGCAATGCCCTCTGCTTATTTGCAATGTAATAACAGGGTGTATATCTTGTATATGCACTATTCCTGCAATTCATTAACGCCTACAGTAAGTATGCAATAAGTGTGCACCATTCTGAGTGAACAGACAACACATGCATAACTCACATCTTCTTTCTAATTTTAGTTTTCCTACTAATTTTCATGCAACCTTAAATATCGAGGAGGATTCATACAAGTTACCACAAAGTATAGACTACATGTACACTTATTGTAATCTTCTTTTGCTTCTGCTTATTCATTTAACATCCCTGTATTTACTGATCTTTACATTGTCATGGACTGAACCTGATAAAGGTGTATCCCGCTTAAGGTGCTTCCTGATAAATAAAGATTATATAAACAAATAATGATGGAAGACAAGCAGTCAAACTACTGCAGAATATGTGCAGTAAAGCTTGCCCAGAAGTTGCAGCTTGATGTCTTTTTGCTTAGAAATACAGCTGTGCCCTTATAGTCAGCAGCCCATACTTGACACTTAGCCAAATAGGGGTTAAGCATTTGCTTGGCAGGAGAGAAAGGATTTTAGTGAAACAATGCACAAGGGAGGGATCAGCAGTTTGTGAAAAGATATATAATTTTTGTACAGGATACAGGTGAGCCATTGATAAGGGTACAGATTATACTACTATTACATATTCCTTTCAATAATATCAAAATTCTAGATGACTGCAATATAGATGAATGAAGTCAATAGAGTACAGCATAATTCCAGAAGTTTGCAACACTGGTTAGCAGTGTGGCATAATTGTTGTTAAGGTACTAAGCTGCAGGCCTGGTTTTAAATTCCATCAGTCACAAATTGCATGGCTCATATCTGTATTACTAAAAGAGCTCACACCAAGATGCCTAATTCCTTTGTTCTTCTGCTTTGTCTGTATATGAACAAAAGTGCTTATGTGGAGCTTTCATACATAAAATCTGCTGGGCCGCGTTTCCTAGACAGTAGCTGACATCTTCCTTATCTATTTCAGATGCCCAGGTAGCAGCACCAGAAGAAGGAAATGCATGGAAAAAAATTAAACGGAATGATATCACAACTTTTTAGAGCGCTATTTAACTTTACTGTCTTTCTGTTTCTTTTTTCATAAAGCTTTATTGAATTATGTGATAAAATACAAGATCATATATAAAATGCAAGATCATATACTCAAATTTCTGATCAAATAATTGAGTAACAAATAAAAAGATACATGATTGTCTCAAAACTCAGTTATAAACTTATCTAAAACCGCACACTATTTACAATGTGTATAAAATATGTCATCATGCTTGCTAGTGCTTAAAATTTACATATGTGTTATCTTACTTTTCTTTTACAAATTCAGTCAGTAACTAACAAACTTTTGAACACTTAGCAAGATGGTTTCTTCACATAATGTTATCTTATGGTTATCCAGTAGCACAGACAATTTAGGCCAAAAGTTAAACATTTTATTGGTCTGATTTGATCTCATCTGAATGATAGTAATTTCCTTTTCATATAAAATAGGAGTTGTATTCAAGAAATATGAACATGGTTGAGTAATAGATTTCTTCCAATATTTATTTATTTATGTATTTATTTATTTATTGCATTTGTTTATCAGCAAAGTCTGACTGGGTATAAAACCAATTTTCTGCAGAGGCCCAGAGAGAAATACTTCACAAGAACAGTGATGCATCATAAAGAAATACAACAATATAAATAGTAAAACAGAGAACAACACCTGTCAGTGTAATGCAGTATAGACACATACAATACAAAATAATAATTCTAACAGTTGCAGTTGTCTTATGAGTCACTGCTAAAAGGTACCAGAGGAGTGGTAACTATCTTTTAACACTACACTGAGGCACTGGAACATTAAAGAAATACAAAATATTTAGTTAATTGTAAACTGTCAGACACCAATGCTTGTGCACATAACTGAATTATTTTCTAAATATCTTTTAACGTGCTACATTCATAAAATATTTGGCAGTCAGGTAATGTATAGACCCTTTAAGAATAACATTAGTTTAATTCAATTTAATCAATCTTCAGGTCTGAGAATGATTTATTCCAATTTGAAGATATGTCTTTTAAATTCCTTACTGATACTCTTATACTTTCAATAATATTATCTAAGCTATTATATTTCATAATACCTAAGTATTGCATTATTTTATACTCTCAATTGTACATAAATTGATTAATTATTCCTTGATTTACTGTATAGGTTATTTAATGTATGTTTCTTTTATTTGCATTGAAATTTGGTTTGGACAATTCTTCTAATATTTAATGTGCAATTAACATATTCTATAGCGGAATTAATACTAGTTAACTTTAATAAAAGATCATCAGTAGATAATAATAGTTTTGATTCATAACTCTTGCTTACCTTAAAACCTTCAATTTTGTTACTGCATTATTGCATCTTATCAGATTTAACAACATTCCATAGCTAATGCAAATAATGGAGGAAGATAAAAGACAATCTTGTTTCACTCTATTAGTAACTCCAATTATACTATAGTCAGTTGAGTTAGTATATAACCCACTTATTAATTGAACATAGGTCTCTTCAGTCATTCATTCTCGTGCCTTAAATTTAATTAATCAAAATATTTTTTTGTTTTCTCAATATATTACTGCTAAATCACTTTTATTCATATGTACATAACACATTAACATAATAATTGTTTTGATATAGCCTTGTCTTTGCCTTTCTATAATAAATTAAGTTTAATCATCATCTGTTTGCCATTGTAAAATCATTTTCTTCTATTCCATGGGATAAAACTGACAGATCATATAGTCTGCAAAGTGAAACTGATTTGAAAGAACCACTAAAATCTGTGCTTCTATATACTTGCAAAAGACTTACAGTTAATGTAATTTGAAAGAACCACTAAAATCTGTGCTTCTATATACTTGCAAAAAACTTACAGTTAATGTACATTTCATGGGGGAATAATGTTTTCATTTTGCACAGAGGTAAATGCAACTTAACTTGTAAACTTTATTGCATTACAAGTTACTCCTGATGTATCCTCTGAGAAATACAAACAGTATGCATCAACACAATATGAATTAGCATATTATCTTTTGAATCTTAAATGGGGCTGTGATGCACGTGCACTGGCCCCAGTAATCAAGGAGCCTCAATCCTCACCAGTAGCACCAGTGAGGGGCGTGCACATTGGGGGGATAACAAGTACACACATAGTAAAGTGCAATTTCCTTTAAGGGCACACAGAGATCACAGTCCGTCTGGGGCTGGTTTCTCCCTTTCTCTCCAGATCCCCAATAGGACTCCTCACTGGCACAGCTATAGGGTACAGATCTTAGCCTAGTGGTCGAGTTAAATCCTCCAGCATCCTCTCTGTCCAACCAGTGCTTCATATACCTGCCCAAGTAGCTGACACAAACACACTTTAAGATTTGATTTAGATACAGACACACAGACACACCTGGGGAAGGCTGGCACAGGTTTTCCAGCTATGCCCCCTTCTTGCCAGACAATAAGGTAGTACCAACTGCCACCAACCACTAATATCAGCTGCTATAAGGCCCTTCCCAAAGGGTGACGTATTTCACTGTGTAATGTTATTGTTATCCAAATAGTAAGTGTGACTGAGCAGCAAGACTATTGGAGTGGTTTGGACAGTATCACCAAATACATGCAAGTACTCTAGAGCTTATATTATCTCTACACAATACAGCCACAGTTGAAAGGTTTAAAAATTTAATAATAAATAATAAAAGCACAAGACAAATCTCATCAATTCAACATAGTGCTAATCAAGAGTTCAGAAATCACAGGAACTTTAAAACAACATTGTAGGATAGTCTGACATAAATATAGAACACAGCTAGACTAATCTGGCTATATTCTATCTATCTCCAAGAGAAATATTAAGATCTAAATAACTTTACATACAGAGCAAAGCAAGTGCCTGGTGAGTTGTTGTCAGATCTAGATCAAGATACAAAATGTTCAATCCTTCTCTCTGAGAAAGTCTTAAATTGATAATACTCAGTACTGCAGAGTCATTTCACATTACATCATTTTTATCACTTCTACCTTAGTTCCCAGGCTGACAGAAATTTACATTTCTTTATAGCTGCACCTGGCCAGGTAGCCACAGCATTACAAGATACTTTTACATGTAAAATCTAGCAATTATCTCTGTCTTAATAACAACAGAAATAATTTGCTAGCCCAGACATCCTGTTTCTGAGCTTGAGATCAAACACAATTGTAATTCTTTACTTAACAGCTTTCCACTGTGGTTACATTTTTGAAGCTCAGTACAACATATAGTTTAATCATAACATATAGTTCTCTTTACATTTGTAAAACAAGCCTGTGGATTATATTAATATTTACAATGACATAGAATTATCTACAAAATTCTATCTAGCTTGGCTGGCAGCCTTCACATATCCCCACCCCCCCCCCCCCAGAGACCTCAAGCTAGTTTTTCAAGTGACCCTTGGGAAACATTGCTTGAGAGGGTTATGTCTATCTGGGTATACCCTACCCCATTCCCTGTCTTGAGAGCCCATCTGTGTAGGCGTTGCTAACCCCACTGTGGTGCTGCACTGACATGCCATATGCTTGCAACCCTATGCTCCCTCTTAGCAACTTGGCATTTTGCTGGCTAGCTTGGTGTAACCATTTTAGGGGATTGTGATCTGTAACTAAAGTGAATTTTCTTCTATACAGATAAGGGTGAAGTTTTTGCAGTGCCCACACTATGCCTAGAAATTCCTTTTATACAGCTGCATAGCATTCCTCCCTGGGTTGGAGCATACAACTGAGATAAACCAATGGGTGCTCTTCTCCCTCTGAAGAAATCTAGCTAAGTACAGCCCCCACCCCATGGTTTGAAGCATCCACCTGCACAACAAATTCTTTACTGTAATCTGGACTGGCTAACACAGGGGGTCCTCCCAAAGCTTCTTTAAGCTTCTGGAATGCCTGCTCACATGCTGTGGTCCACACTACCTTATCTGGCCTCTTTTTCCTTGTCAGGTCTGTGAGGGGAGCAGCTATGATGCTATAACTGGGGACGAACTTTCTGTAGTAACCCTGGAGTCCCTAAGAATGCCCTCACCTGCTTTTTGGTAACAGGTGCAGGCCATGCCTGAATGGCTTCCACTTTGGTAGGTTCTGGCCTGATCTTACCACTGCCCACTCTATGTCCCAGGTGGGAGACCTCTGCCATACCCACCTGACATTTGCTCGGCTTAGTGGTCAACCTTGCCCTCTGTATTCTGCCCAGCACCTCCCTGACATGTTGAAGGTGCTATGGCCAGGAATGGCTGTAGATGGCAATATCATCTAGGTAAGCAAGGGCAAACCCTCCTGCTCCTGCTAGGATATGATCTACTAGTCTCTGGAAAGTAGCTGGGGAATTTTTCATCCCAAAGGGCATCTTTGTGAACTCATACAAGCCAAAAAGAGTCACAAAGGCTGACCTCTCTCTAGCACTGGGAGTCAAGGGCACCTGCCAGTAACCCTTGGTAAAATCAATGGTGGTAAGATACTTAGCACCACCCAGCTGCTCTCGGGCTTCATCCGACCTAGACATGGGGTAAGTATCTGACTCTGTGTAACTATTTAATTTCCTGTAGTTCACACAGAACCTTGTTCTGCCATCCTTCTTTGGCACCAGCACCACTGGGGAGTCCCAGGGACTGTTGGACTCTTGAATTACCCCTAGTTCCAACATTTCCTGTATCTCTTCCGTCAGTGTCTGTTTGACTCTCGCAGGTACTCTAGATGGGGCCTGGCCTAATTGGCCTTTAGGATCCTGTATCCACCTGGTGCTGCACCAGGTGGGTGCACCCTGGTTTTCCAGTGAACTTGTCCCCAAACTCCTGTAACACACTGCTCAGATTTCTTGAACCTGGGTAGGAGGTAGCATCTGGGACGTTGCTACCCCTTCCACTGAGGTGTCAGTCCGAGCCTCACTGAGGAGATAATTCACCAGATCTCCCTCAGACTCCTCCTGCAATCCACTGCAAATACTCAGCACAAAGGCCTCCCTATCATGCTAAGGTTTAATCATGTTATCATGGTACAATTTGTGCCCCTGCCTCCTGCCTGGCAGTTCTACCATGTAGTTAACATCACAGACCTTCCTTACCACCTTGTAGGGTCCTTCCCAAGCTTCTTGCAGCTTGTTGTGTCAGGAATGAGAACCATTATCTGCTGCCCTATAGCATACTCTCTAGCTTGAGCATTCCTGTCCTACCAGACCTTTTTCTGTTGTTGGGCTTCTGCCAGGTTCTCCTGGGCCAAGCCCATGAGCTCTCTGAGCCTTGTCCTGAGATTTATGATATATGCCACAACAGACTACTTGTGAGATTCACATTCACCTTCCCACTCATCATGAATTAAATCTAGAGGCCCCCTCACCCTATGCCCATACAACAACTCAAAGGGTGAAAAACCTGTGGATTTCTGGGAAACCTCTCTGTAAGCAAACAACAGATGGGGCAAATATCTGCCCCATTCCCTCTTAAACTAGCCTGCAAATGCCCATAACATAGACTTGATTGTGAAGTTTAACCTCTCAACAAGACCATTAGTCTGGGGATAGCAGGGGGGTGGTCTTCAGGTTCTTCATCCCACGGTACTTCCACAGACAAGGCAGCAAGTTTGACATGAAATTGGCACCTCTGTCAGTCAGTATTTCTCTTGAGAAACCTACCCTGTGGAAAATCTTGAACAAAGCATTTGACACCTTTTCTGCCTCCATGGGGGACAAAGCCACTGCCTCAGGGTATCTTGCAGTATAATCTTTTACCACTAGGATATACTTTTTCCCTATGGAACTTGGGGTACTCAGAGCCCTCACAATATTCACAGCTACCCTCGGAAATGTTTCCTCAATCACAGGCAAAGGCATCAAAGCAGCTCTCACCTTGTCTCCTGCCTTGCCTACCTTTTGGTACTGCTCACAGGTCCTGCAGTACCCTGTTACATCTCTGGAAATTCCAGGCCAATAAAAGTTCTGCATAATACATCTCTTTGTATGTTTTTTGCCCATATGACCTGCAAAGGGAATGTCATGGGCTATGGCTAGAAGTGCCAGACGGTAGAATCTAGGTACTACCAACTGCTGTATTCTCTCATCTTCTAGCCCTCCCTCAGGGGTTCACTGTCTATACAGTAACCCTTTGTCCCAGTATACAGATTCCCCCTTCCCTTGAGAATCAGGTGCCTCACTAGCTACCTGCCGCAGGCCTTGTAATATACGCTCTGAGAGCTGAGCCTGTCTCAACTCTGTTTTTGCAACCTTCCCAGCTCCCCTTTCATAGGAAGTCTGGCATCCTCTGACAGCGGTGTCTCACTGTCAGCCTGGGTACTACTACTCACCTCTACCTTTGCATTCACTCTGTCCAAGGGATCATCAGTACCCACAAGCAGCTGTGGCTCACCTTCAGTCTCACTGGTACAGGGTAGCTCTCTCCCTGAAGTAACCACCTCATCAGTCCTGGCTGCAAGTGTGCGGTCTGACTGGATCTCCCCCAGGCTACCAGACCCACATGCTTTTCTTCAAGCCTGACTGCATGTAACTGCATTAATAACTGGTAATGCCTCATCAAAATCCTTCTCTATCAGGACATCTGCAGGGATATCCTCAAACACACTTACTTGCGGCTTCTTTTTCCACCCTCCCAGTCGAGGTGAACCCTAGTCAATGGTATTTGGAATGGGGTCCCTCCTAAAGCTCTGACTGGAGAAGACTGCCCAAGCAAGTAGTGCTCCTCTGTAACCAGTGCAGGCTTCACAATGGTTATGTCAGAGGCTGTGTATCTCTTAGCAATGGCCTCTTTGCCATTCACTACGATAGGATATAACCTCTGGTGGTAGTTTGGCACCATTGTTGTCTAAAGACAACCTACTGCTGGCATTTTGTCCTTCCCACTTACTGGCTCCCTCACCTTTTATTCCCCATCTTGCCTCTGTGGACATCTATATGCCACATGGCCCCACTGGTTTCATTCAAAGCATTTAACCCTAAGCCCTGGACTTGTACCTGCACTAGTGATTTCCCCTACTACTGGCAGATTCTGTTGGGGAAGTCTGGGCTGCCCACCATGGCTTCCTTTAGACCATGAGCAGCACTGGGTGTCCCTTTCCTGTGCAGTGATGTTGTGCTTGCTAGGTATAGGTCTCCATTCTTCCTCAGCTCATCGAAGTAGCACATTGTCTATCAGCTAACCAGATCCTCATGTCCTCAGGCAAAGTGCTAAGGGCTTGTCCTCTCACCAAAAGGTCTGCCAGCCATTCAAAAATGGTGACCTGATGTCCACTTACCCACCTATGAAAATAAGTGCTTAGTTCAGCAACATATTCCCAAACACTTTCATCTGACTTGCACCTATGCTCATGAAACTTTTTCCTATAAGCTTCAGGAATTAGCTTAAAAAATTCTAGCAAATGATTCTTAACAGCAGTATAATGAAAAAAATTCATAATCAGATAATTTAGACAGCACAATTACAGATTTACCATGGAGTAAGGGGGTCAGGAACCATACCTAGAGCCTTTGGTCAACATCATACTGTTTACATACCCTCTCAAACATATGAATGAAACTATCAAAATTATCCCACTTTGTGACCTGCAGAAGAAATTTCCTGTCCTTTTGTGCTTCTGGGGTCCAGTTACTCACTTCCCCATTATCTCTATGACTCTGGTGAAGAGTTACCATCTCCTTTTCGTGCTGCCTCTGCCTCTACTTCTCCTCAGCTTCCAGACATAGCAGTTTCTCATTCTCCTCAGCCTGTAGACGTCTCAGTCTCTAGGCTGCTTCTGCTTCCAAATGCTTGGGCACCAACTCAAGTCTCTTTAGCTCCAGATGGATTTTTTAAGTCCTCTGCAGAAAGGTTGAGCTGTCCATTCTCTGAGTGTTATACATCTCCACAACCAGTCTGACTGTCCTCCTGGTTGCTATTCTTGGCTGCAGCTGTGACCAAAGCTGCAATCATGTCTGCCTTAGTCAGGTTTCCATGCACCAGTCCTTTACCCTTGCACATCTCAGCCAACTGGCTCCTTGTCATCCTTGTCAGCTTTCCATACTCCTCTGCTGGCATGCTTCCCTTCTCTCACTGACTAAGCTAACAAAAGAAATAAAACAATTGTGATCTGAATGTTCACTGCATGGCTGATTCAGAGTACAAAAACACCTTCAGTGATCACTGTACATAACTACAGGAATTCACTATCCACACCACCACAAGCCAATATGTGATGTGGCTATTTCACCACTATCAAACAATGAATATTTGATGTGGATATCCCACCACTGCCAAACAATTAATATGTGGTGTGGATATCCCACCACTACCAACCAATTAATATCTGATGCGGATATCACACCACTGCCAAAATATGTGATGCCCATGCACTGGTCCAGTAATCAAGGAGCCTGAATCCTTACCACTAGCACCAGTGAGGGGGCATGCACATTGGGGGGGGGATAACAATTACACACACAGTAAATTACAATTTCCCTTAACAGCACACAGAGATCACAGTCAGTCTGGGGCTGTTTCTCCCTTTCTCTCCAGATCCCCAATAAGACTCCCCACTGGTACAGCTATAGGGCCCAGATCTCAGCCTAGTGGTCAAGCTAAAACCTCCAGCACCCTCTCTGTCCAACCAGTGCTTCATGTCCTTGGCCAAGTAGCTGACCCACACATACAATTTAAGATTTGATTTAGATACAGACACACAGACACTCCTGTGGAAGGCTGGCACAGGTTCTCCAGCTATGCCCCCTTCTTACCCAGACTATAAGGTAGTACTGAATGCCACCAACCACTATTATCAGCTACTATAAGGCCCTTCCCAAAGGGTGACCAATTTCACTGTATAATGTTACTGTTATCCAAATAGTAAGTGTGACTGAGCAGCAAAACTATTGGAGTGGCTTGGACAGTATCACCAAATACATGCAAGTACTCTAAAGCTTAAATTAT
The DNA here is from genome assembly GCF_019279795.1 of Protopterus annectens. NCBI lineage: Eukaryota > Metazoa > Chordata > Ceratodontiformes > Protopteridae > Protopterus > Protopterus annectens. The sequence continues at coordinate 1,211,792,364 of NC_056727.1, forward strand.
CTATACACAACACAGCCACAGTTGAAAGGTTTAAAAATATTTAATAATAAATAATAAAAGCACAAGACAAATCTCATCAATTGAACACAGTGCTAATCAAGAGTTCAGAAATCACAGGAACTTTAAAACAATATTGTAGGATAGTCTGACATAAATATAGAAACAGCTAGACTAATCTGGCTATATTCTATCTCTAAGAGAAATACTAAGATCTAAATAACTTTGCTTACAGAGCAAGGCAAGTGCCTGGTGAGTTGTCAGATCTAGATCAAGATATAAAATGCTCAGTCCTTCTATCTAAGAAAGTCTTAAATTTATAACACCCAGTACTGCCGAGTCATTTCACATGACATAATTTTATCACTTCTGCTTTAATTTCAAGGCTGACAAAAACTCAAAATTTACATTTCTTTGTAGCTGCCCCTGGCCAGGAAGCCACAGTAATACAAGACACATTTACATGTAAAATCTAGCAATTATCTCTGTCTTACAGCTGAGTGAAGTCTCCAGGCATTTCTGCAGTTACCTCCTACTGTGCCTCTAGGCATCAAATATCGCTTGTTCATATTTGCATTAATAATTCCAAAACCATGCTACATGCAAGGAATCAGAATATTTTATCCTAAAGCATACATGATGGCAAACAGAACTGCACTAATATATGACCTCTGTCAATTAGTATTTGTTAGAACTGTAAGGTGATAACTTCATTTTTTAAAGGTTGAAGCCACACCCATTGGGAGATAAAAGCACACACTCAAAACAGCTCTACTGGAGGGAATGAGTTAATAACAATATAAAGAATTTGCTAGCCCAGATATCCTGTCTCCGAGCTTGAGATCAAACACAATTGTAATTCTTTACTTAACAGCTTTCCACTGTGTTACATTTTTGAAGTCCAGTACAACATATAGTTTAATCATAACATATAGTTCTCTTTACATTTGTAAAACAAGCCTGTGGATTATATTAATATTTACAATGACATAGAATTATCTACAAAATTCTAGCTACCTAGGCTAGCAGCCTTCACAGGGGCTTTAATTATTAAGAAAATAATGTGAAATATATTAATTTGCATTCCTTTACCTACTATCCTCTTTTTATAAATTAAGAGAATAAGTGAGAGACACTAAAAGAAAAAAAAAAGTGTGTATGTATACATATCCACAGACACACACACACACACATGTATATATATATATATATATATATATATATATATATATATATATATATATAAGTTGTATTCTGAGTAATCAGTTTAAAGCTATCCAATGATCTTGTTCCTCACATTAAATCTCAAAATGTTGTTACCGTGTATTCAACTATTATAAAGAGTCTATCCAGTTCATAATATTTTCCAAATATCTTTATATCTACCTCAAAGTCATATCATATGCTATATTACAGAATGTCTATGAACAGCAAATAATTGCCCACATCAGTCCATATTTATGACTTTTAAAATCTTCACTAATAGCATTTTGTGGTTCAGAAAGGACAAAGTGACTCAAAGTTATGTGATAAGCATAAATTTACTAATCGTTCTAAAAACATATTTTTATAAAGGGCAGTTTATTATTTATATAAATTTTCTTTTCTTGCTATAGACAAATCTTTGCTTATTTCCAACCTTGTTTGAATAATTAAAGTAAATCAAGCTTTATATAGGATAAACAGAAAAACTATATATGTTATGCATGTGTGAGTTTGTGTGTGTGTGTGTGTGTGTGTGTGTGTGTGTGTGTGTGTGTGTGTGTGTGTGTGCATGCGTGTCTGTGGATATATACATATATACACATATATACACACACATGCACATAAACATGCACACACACACATATGGGTACTCAAAAGCCATGTAGCTGAAACACTTGATGTCTTTAAAGGGCCACTTACATATATCCCATGGACCTCTGTTACAGGAGGTTTAAGGTATCACAAAACTCTAGCTTGCCTGGCTTTATATATATATATATATATATATATATATATATATATATATATATATATATAGAGTAGAGAATATGATATATGATATGATATAATATAGTCTCTACCTTAAACCTTTACCATATTGATCATACAGTTCCATTCCCATGTGATAGCTTGCTCACTATTAAAACAATTAATAATATTCTAAATATATTTACTTCACTCAAGGAATTCTTGTTCACCTTTATATATAATTCCATAAACAAATATTCATATTTGTAAGCAAATAGCCTTTTTGTACTTTTCATTAATTAAATCATAGCTAAGACAGTCCTTGTTATTCTAGAAACCTTGTCAGACTTCAATTTAATCACTGTAGATGTGCTGTAACTTGATAGTTTATGATTTATAAGTCAAGGCAACATTACTACCTCATCATTTAAAATAAGGGTTATTCTGATCACAGCATTACTGTTATAATCGCTCCTAATACTTCCATCTTAACTATCAATGAACACCAACAATTAATGTGTGAGTTTCATATACAAAAAAATATGCTGTACATACATTTATACTAAATATTTACTAGTATTGTATGTACTCACCTTATGTGCTATTGGTAGTTTTTGCTAAGGACATATTAAAGTAAAATAAACTGCTATACAATTTCTAGACTTTTTTTAGCAATTGCTTTTTTACTAAAATGTCCTTGAGTATGAACAATCAGTCTCAGTCTGTTTCTTCCTGTATATAATAAATGCCCTTGGTAAATTAATTTCTCATTTCTTAATTCTGAATTTGCCATTTCTTATATATTACGTTCCATTTAAAAAGTCTGTCCAATCCTTCCACATATGCTCCTGGTAGCCCATAAGGCAAGTCTGTACTCAGTTAATTTCAGATGTCACATTCAGTAAGGTGAAATAGTTATTACATATCAAATATTTCTAATAATTTTTAGTCTGACAACCATGAGCTGTATATATTTCAGTAAACATTTTTGTGAAGGAGACTCTTAATCTAGGAAACATGTATATTTGTTTCTCCTGTATGCATTAGTGCTATTTTGTAATTTCAAATATAGAAGAAAACAGAAAAAAATGGATGTGGGGAAAGTATTGAAGATAACGCAAACAAGCTTCTAGGACTATCATTTAGTATGTAGGGACTAATATGCATATAAAGGAAGAAACTTTAATATTCCTTCGATGTATCTAATATGAAATTGCATAACGCTATAAAATTTATATAAACTACTACACTCAGACAAGTACCACAGCCTTTTAAAAAAAATTTAGAGACAGCCACCACATTTAAAATGTAATGCTTCAATCTTTAATGCATTGGATTTTCATGTCCAATGTCAGTCAGGCTCCTGTTATCAAGATCATTATTATTATTATGCTAACCCTATAACCCTGGAGAAAAAATATTACTTGAAACGTAATACTAGCACTTTCGTTTTATTTAATAATAAAACATCTTCAGATGAAGTGAGCCAAACAAACACTTTTAACTTATTGAATATGTTGCCTTAATGAATGGTTTCTTCCACGGTGGTGCAGCGGTAGCGTTGTTGCCTCACAGCAAGAGGTTCTCCCATTCAATTCTCGACTTGGGTTGGTAGTGCCTTCTGTGTGGAGTCTACATGTCCTCCCCGCGGTCGAGTGGGCGTTAGAAAGACATGCATTGAATGGGCATGCTTTTGTTGAAGGTTGGGCATCGGGCTGGCAACTCAACACCATAAAAACCAACTGCCAATCGTTAGCGGACCGAAGTTCCGCTGTGGCAACCCCTAACTGGGAAAAGCCAAAAGATAAGCAACAACAACAATGAATGGTTTCTTCATGGGATTTGGCTCACATGATTTAAAAAAAAGGTGTCACATGACCTTTTAGAATTGTATTTAAACAGTGTATGTTTAGTTCACTTCATCTGAAGTTTTATTATAAAATAAAATAAAATGAAAGCGCTACTATTACATTTCAAGTTGTTTGAGCTGGATTTGTCAGAATCTCCATGGCTTTGTGTGTGTTTTTTTATTAAAATATTACTTATTATATATAATTCTTTGGTATAGAAGCATTTATTTAATGGAATTCTTTATTTAATCGAAATTACCCTTTTCTGTAAATGTCTACCCTTAATGTTTAAACAAGGAGTGCAATACACACATAAATATACATACATACAGAGATTTGTACTTCTACATATATTAACCTATCAAGGATGGAAACATAAAAAATCCTTTACTTTGTAAATTTGCATACTTTCTTAACCATAGTATTATATATATATATATATATATATATATATATATATATATATATATATATATATATATATATATATATACATATGTATACACAAAAGAGAGGAAATTCTGAGTATATGTATATATATATGTGTGTGTGTGTATATATATATATATATATATATATATATATGGGATCCATACAGATGCTCGACTGCATCTTTCACCGAATCCCAGTTTGGTGAGCATACTTTCGTGAAAGTGCTGTTCACCAAAGCAGCACTTTCGCATAAGTATGCTTGTTGTTCCGGTCGTACTACAGTGCGGTAAGGGAAAATTCCCTTTTCCCCACTGTAATGCGACCTCGGAGTGAGAATATTAAAGTAGGGGGGTGTGGGGGGTGCAGGGGAGCTTGCCCCCCTGCATTCAAGTAGATTTTGTGTTTTTTTTTAACATACTTTAACGAAAGCATTTTGATGAAAGTGCTTTTGTTAAAGTGTGTTCAGTGGTAATGGATTCGAGCTTTTGATCTTTCGATCGAAAGTCCTAGATCCATATTTATACATATATATATATATATATATATATATATATATATATATATATACATATATATATATCAGACAGCAAATTTCAATACTCTAGTACTGAAGCATATATAACAACCTCTTGGTTGCATTTCACAAGAATTCACTCTGACCAGTTCTAAAATGTTACTGTTACTCACTCATCACTCATCACATCACTCATCCTGTCACATGATGTCATCTACAAATTTGTTGTTTTACAATTTTCATTTTCTGCAGGCCTAAAACAGAAAAGCTGTTACAAGGTATAAAGTAAAGATGTGCAAATATATTTTACTATAGCTTCAAAATAGCAGTCCTGAGTATGAAATGTTATGCGTTAAATAGTTCAAGTAAATCATTCACATGACCATGTTCAGTAAGTCTGATGCAGTCAGTTTAGTACTATGTAGTGATGTTAAAACAGATGCAAGCTGCAAGATGAAATGGTTACTTCTCATGCCAGTTTGTGTGTTGTGTATACAAAGATTAATTCTGACACTACTAGAAGTAGCATTAATAAACAATAAATGGCATGTCCTTTATGTAATGAAGAAGGAAGTAGCTAACTTAACATTCAATTAATCAACTCTGTTAGTAGACTGCAACCAATTTTATGTCCTCAGGAAGTTTGAGTAGACTGCAAATCAAGATGTTGGAGGTATTCATAGTCATCAGCTGTGCAAGAGCGTGAGTGCAACCAGCAAACAGCAGCAGTACGTAGAATACAAATGAGACACGTTCGAATACAGCAGTGCTGGTTTTCACGTTTGTTCAGTCTACAAAAAACTGTCCAACTGAACTGTGCTGAGATATAACTGCACAAGTCATATAAAAATCTACAGAAGAAGTCCTGCACAGATACGTAAAATGTGCAGACATGTGAAAGTTAGCTGTAATTGTGAAAGTTTACTAAGTAAACAGCCAAGCATAGCCTTGCACTAATTTGGTAAGACTTCAGTGCACATAGCAGTGCTGGTGTGTGGATGAAGCTACTATACCAGCAGCCTTATTGTGAAGGTGTCCACTGATTGACACCACATTATTACATTTCTATAGTTGAAAGGGGGTGGATAGTAAAACTGTAAAAAGGGTAAAGAGAAGACAAGGGAACACAGTAGGATGGGAAAAGAGGCTTGAGCTCAAGGATATGGGAGAGGAGGGTATATTCATTTTTGGGAGACAGACACCCTGAAATGCATAATGAAAGAGGGGCAAGAGATATAGGAAAGCAAAGGGAAGGGTGTCAATTAGGGAAGACTTAAAATGTATGATAAAATATAGTAACAGACAAGATGAAAAGGGATGTGTGATCACACAACAGGCAGGATTCACAAAGGGAGAGGAAGACAGATACACAGGAGATGGCAAATGGTAATGGGGGAATGTGGGACAATGAATTCGGGGTGGGTATGTCACAGCAGGATTGGCGAATAGATGATGGGGGATAGGCAAAGACATAGAGCCAGCACACTATAGAAGTAGCCTGGAAACCACTATTTAAAGCCCTGACCAGAGGAATTAGGATGGGCCATCCCTGATGTGGAGAGGAAGGTCTCCAGTGGCTTGATGCTTGGAGTCTGCTAGTTTGGCTAATCTTATGCTTGCTGCAACAAACACTGCTATGGACCCCATCACCTCTGCAGGGCCCTTTCAACTGCAGCCTATACCACTGCTTGCAGCTGACGCTGCTCATGCTGGAGATGATGCCCTAGGCCACCTGCAGGGTAGGAGTCACTACTTTTAACTAAGGAGATAGTCCCAGGACACACATATGATGGAGATCTCTCCCTTGCAGTACCAGAGAGATGCTGCTGAGGTGCCCCAAGCTGTTCCAGAACCCAAGAGAGAGACACAATGGCAAGAAAGCAAACATTCATACAATGTAAATGAATAAGCAAATAAATAGAAAGTTAATAAATTAAAGGGAAAAAACTTATGAGGTCTTGGTACTAGCAACTCCACCCTCCTAAGGAAGGGACACCAGCTGAGCATCATATCTTCTCATACTGCAAAACAAAAAGCGATAAGGAAAGGGGCATTGTTCATATGGTGCAGACATTGTCAGCAACCGTACGTTGACATGATATGTGAATGTCCTGTGACAGGCACAGGCCTGTCATGGGATTTAGTGGTATGGGCTACCTCCTAAATTGTAAACCTAACAGTATGTCTACAAATATCTTGTACCTGTACATAAGCCCACTCATCCAAAATCCCAATGGTTGGCTAAAGCCTGCTGATCAGCTATGGCTATACCACTTTTTATGTGCAAACGTGAGCAATATAAAACTGCACATTACTGAGTGCAATCACATGCAGAGAATTTTAGTAGTGAGGACATTAAAGGCCAGGTTTAGCAAACAGACAAAGAAAGGAAAAGGAATCCCAACTTTAAATATATTTTCTGTACAATCTATACTGGCAGCCATCACATTATACACAAACAATGCAGTTAAATACTCATCGGTTCCATAGTATAACATTTCAAATATAACATCAGCAGAAAAGGAAGATACCCATCTGATATCCAGTACTGAAAGCAAAGATAAAGATACTTACTGAATGACTCAGGATGCAGCTGCTCCACTTCTGCCACACACTGGGCAAGCTGATTGGGCTGTCTTCTCTGTAGGTCACCAAAGATGTACCTGCACTGCTGTCCACGTCTTGGTATTTCAGTTTTCTGGCTCAGTTGGTATCTCAGGTCACTCCAGATATTTATTTTTTCAGAAATGACTTCTTTGCACCCTTCACAGCCTTTTCCTATACCTGGTACCTTGGGCTTTTTATTGCACCAGCCGTAGCCTCTCCCAGATTGGCTGATGATAAGCATCAACATGGTGGCATTTCTCTGAAAGTGAGACTACTATGGTATGAACAGCACCTGGTGCATAGTGACTATAAGCAGCTCTGGGACATATGAGGCTGCTCGTTGCTGCAGAAAGCACAGCCATCCATACGCATGCATCAGGTAGATGTGCATACTTACAATGCTTGTTCATGCTTGTGCAAAGCCACTTATGATGGTGAAGAGAAATGCCCATCTCTGCAGTAGTGTGATTCATAGGGTTCTTTGCCAAGAAGCCTCATTTAAATATCTGCTCAAATGTCATACACATTGCTATTTTGCATGCTGCTGCAAAGATTGTCATAAAGCCAAACAGCAAAAAATACACTGAAAGTGAAGTGATGTAAGGGAAAGCATATTCAGAACATTTCTTAGACAGAAAGGATAGGGCAAAAAGTGCAACTATAGTACTGGCAAGTAAATTTCTAGGATTTGCAACAACTTTCTCTAACACTATAAAGCAGAACTTGTTCTAGCCACCATACTGCCTTGAATGTTTATAAAGTGTGACTGTGTTTTTTTTTTAAGTTAAATCTTCTGGTGTCATAAATATGATCACTGATGTGTCCCTTAATATTCCTTCAGTTTTCCCAACATAATAACAAAACAAGAATGGCATAGGGCAGCATATACAATGCCCTTAGATGAGCAATCATAACACCATCCTTAATTTACTTCTCTCTTCCCCACACTGAACCTTTTACCTTCCAATATGTATTTATAATAGCAACAAGCATGATAGTTGTACATGCCCTGCCTGTTTATGTTAGTAGTGCAGCTGGGAATTCTTTTAATTAAATTCTGTAAATTGTGACCTCGCCTACAAGTAAGAAATGGCGAATATAAAAATCTATCAATCTATACTGTTCCAATGTGAACAGATCCCAGCTGTTTTTATTAATTTATATCACCGTTCATACTATAAATGAGCATTAAATGTCTGCTGAAATTATTTTTTTATCATCTTTATTGAATTATCATTTATGACACAGGCAATCATACATTTCTATAAACAAAAACAAACCATATTGATATATTCTCAGTTACAAACATTATACATCCCATATAATTTTCAGCACAGTCCTTGTCAATTCAACATTACATAACTCACCCAATTCCTGCCTTCCCTTAAACCTCATTTCTACTCCAAAACATTATTCTACAGGTACTGTTCCCACAATTCCCATTGTTTCTATGTAGTTGGCTCCTACCCTTTTCTACAAATCCCACTACCAGTTCTTTTATATCTATAGTCATTACTTCAAATGCAGTTGGTTTAAACTTCGATTTCCATTTTCTAGTAATTGCTTTTTTTTTGGCAGCCACCAGAATTAAACATAGCAATGCTTTACTTTGTCTAGGCAATTGACATCCTGTATCCCAGCTCAAAAATCATTTCCTTACAGTAATTTGCTTTGACAAAGTAGTTTGTAGGGAATTTTAATGTCTGCCAACTCATTGCACTTCCCAAAATATGTTCCCAGTTATCTATTTTTCCCCATTACACCTCCAACATTTGCAATCTACCTGAGGAAAAATTATTTGGAGTTTGCTTGGGGTATAAAAATACCTATGCAATCACTTCCAAGCAAAAATCCTAAATTTTCTAGACTTTGTTGCATATTTAAAAGCCACACACACACACACACACACACACACACACACACACACACACACACACACACACACACACATATATATATATATCATTCCCTTGTTTCATTGTCAATTATTTATCCAATCTCTTTTCCCAATCTTTTCTAATCTCCTCTGATTGATTGCTTTCGTTATCATCCAATATTTTATATGCCTTACTAATTAACAGCAGCTTCTGTTCTTCATTCAGCTGAAAACTCTACCAGTGCTGATCTTTTACTTAGGATTCCCCTAACCCTTTCTCTTTACCTGCTCTCTATATCAATCCTTGACAGGGAAAGCAGTCTCTAGCCTGCAGTCCAAATGTTTTCTTGGCCTCTTTCCTTTCTAGTACCTTTCCCCTTTCTAATTATTTGCTCTCAATACCTTAGTTCTTTTGCCAATTTTTTCCAGTAAATTTCCGCCCCCTCTTCATATTCTCTTTTTGGCAGAATCTCCTTTTTCCATTTCTCTGCACCCCCATTTGCAGTCATCCCTACTGGCAGAATCTCCTTTCTCCAATTCGGTGTTGGTTTAGCACTTTGAATACTTTCTGCTGCTTTATGAATATAATATTTTGTATGGTTATTGTTATTCTCATTAAAGATCTGCATCCAAAATCCCACTCTCTACTTATTTATTCAGCTTCCCTCCTGTTTCATCATCATCATCCCTTTCCACTTTGAATTATAGTTTTTTGTTTGTGCTTTGTATAGGAGCCTTAATTGTATAGCTCTAAAATATCCCTTCAAATCAGGTGATCCCAGATCACTGTGTTCTCTTGGAAGGATCAACTTATTCAACTTGACTCTTACCCTCTTCCCTTCCAGATAAAATCTTTCAATTCTTTATTAATTGCTATCCACAACTTACCTTATGGCTGATAAAAATATGCCTAACCAGTGTATAACAGTAAAGGGACTAAAAATATTTCCACTGATTGTAACTTGCTATCCATATTCATAAACTAGAGTTTGCAGTTCCTCAGTGTTTTTTTTTTATTATCTTTTGTGTAATCTCTCCCCACATATTCTTTGCTGCCATAACAGAATATTTTTTTAACCTATAGTCCTAAGTACTTTGTTTTATCATGCCCCATAAATGTGCGTATTGCTGAACCATATTATGTGTGGGTACATACTTTACTGTTATAGCCTTTGTTTTAGCCTCATTAATTTTATATCCCAGAAGGACTTGAAACTGTCTCAGAATGTTCTACAACACTGAGATGTCCTTTTCTGGTTTTATCAGGTACGAAATAATAACATCTGCAAATAAAGCCAACTTTTCTTGATTTCTATAGCAATTATATTTTGAATTTCTGAGTCCCTTATTTTCTTTGCCAGTGGTTCTAAATTCATGCAAATAACAAAGGTGAAAGAGGACATTGCAGACCATATCAGAGAGGAAACCCTGCACTTTAATTTTCACCTTTGATTCCTCATATATCCTCCTAATTAACTATATTATTCTGTCAGGGAATACAAATGCTTCCATTGCCCTATTCATAAAATTCCAGTGTACTCTGTTGAATTCTTTATCTGCATCAAGAACCTCCAACAATACATGGTTGACTGCATCCTTCTCAGATGTCGGTGCCAAAAAATTGATAATGACCAAAGTCACATTTCAAATTTTTTTCACACATATCTCAGCGTACTCTGTTGAATTCTTTATCTGCATCAGGAACCTCCAACAATACATGGTTGACTGCATCCTTCTCAGATGTCAGTGTCAAAAAATTGATAATGAGCAAAGTCACATTTCAAATTTTTTTCACACATACAAACAATAGCCAAAATATTCAAAGTTAATTCATACACATGCACATAGTCCTACAAAGCCATTATTAAAGACGGTTTAAAAATGACCAGATGATAAGAACATAAAATTATTTTAATCCGCAGAGAGCTCCCCACCCCACCAGCACTTATAGCCACTTTGCAAACTGTTACACACCTTATTGTATTAACATGTACTGTACTTTATTAGTAATTCTGGATGAACTACGTGAAACTGTATAAACATCACTAGCATTATACCATGGGATCCAGCCATGTGTAGCACAGTTTAAACAAGAGTATTTGAACACATTAGAAATATTAACTATCCAATAACATATACTGTCAATATAAACAATGTCTACAGAAGTGAAAGTCATAACTATTACTAATGCAAAGATTGCTGCTGACAAACAACTTTGAATTTCAGTGCTTCATCTACAAATACAGTGCCCTGCCCTTGAAGAATAAATTGATTATGTTGCATTAAAAATGACTAGTTGTCAACTAAATGCAGAAATCCTGCACAATTATTTCTGTATGTAAAGGAAAGATTTTCCAAAAAGTAGTTCTTAATGGACTCATCGCACTGCAGCAGGTACCAATTCTACCGCATAATCGATTCAATATCCTTGGTGCCCAGGGTGTAGTGCGGAACTATGTTGGTGTGACCAGTGTGTCCTACCACCAGAATTAGCTTTTGGAAAATCCTTCCTTTACATACAAAAATAAAGGGAACATCGGAACCTCAAAAACATCCTTGAGAAGTCAGAAGTGGTAGCTAAGGGGAGTTTCAAACACACGGAAGTGTCGTCATTGTCCACAATGCCCCTGTATTAACACAAATTATCAAGGTCCCTTGATGAACAAAATAGTTGGTAGCATGTATGGTGGCACTTACAACTGTGCTACACAGAGAATTGTTTATTTGGTTACATGTACTTCATGTATGGCATTTTATGTAGGCAAAACTAAAGATGCCTTGAACAAGCATATTTACCAACACTTATACAGTATAAAATGTCAAGATACAAAGAGTGCTTTTTTTAGCCAGACACTCAAGTGTATATTCATTGTTTAACAAGTTTGTTTTCTTAATTTTGGAACAAATACAGGTCAAACCATAAAGGGGGAGGACTGGCAAAACAAGCTCTTGCACTGGGAATGTATTAGCAAATTAAACTCAATGCGGCCATTTCACCTGGTCTTAATGATAACAAGTGAACTAAAAAAACAAGCTTGTATGATGGGATAATAGTCACCTGGATTTATGTATTTTTACTGGGGATATGATTCTAACTAAATGTTTCATGTGCCCTTTAAAAACCAATGGTGATGTCATCCGTTTTGATTGAGTGCTGTGGAGTGTCTCTTAGTTCATGTAGTTCAAAAGGGATGAGTTTTAGTTGAAAGTCACAGTTCTGATGATGTCTTTGTAAGAAGAGGAAAGCACTTAACTTTGACTTTGTATTTTGGTTAAATAAAAGTGTTTTTAGAGTTCCTGTGATTGGCTGACTAGCTGGTTGTGGTTCTATTAGTGGGTTTTGTTTGTACCAATTCCAGAAACCTGTTTGTGTTTGGTTTTGTTTTAATTAATGTTGCATGGCCAGGCCAGACCTCCCTAGCCAGCACTGGGCCCTAGGTAGCTACCTATGTTACCTTGTACTAGATCTAGCCCTGACCAGATACACATGGCTGATACAGTTGAGCAGAACAGAGGACAGGTCCACATGTGTAGAGGTCATGTTCGACATACAGCACAAGTGGCAGCTCCAGCCTCAATGAATGTGGAAACTTCCATGAGTCAGTGTGATGGACATTGTCAGACTTCAACATTACATAGAAAAACCTCACAGTGAAAGTCCCACTCCTACATTACCAGAAGGTCACTATAAAGGACCTCACCAACATCATGTTGATCACACCACTCTAACAACTCAGTAACCAGGTTTCATGGTTCATAAATTGGGTAGGATAGGGGTTGGTATAATGGTTGAAGTGTTTACTTCACAGACGAAAGGTACAAAATGTGTTTTTTGCCTTTGAAAGGAAAACTAGCTGGGCTTAAAATGGCCCACAAGGCAGGTAGCATAGTACTTACCTATGAATCTATAGCTAATTACTAGGTTAATGACCCTGGGGGGCCTTTTTAAGCATCTATATTACACTATCGAAAGCTTTAAATATCGAATACGGAAATATCGGCGCTAAAATGTCATACAACCGAAATAGCAGTAGCCCACTTTATCGAACTGGACAATATCGAAGTGTTTTTGTTGGCCACTTCGCTCTAATTACGCATGTGAAATAAATACAAATATGTGCTATTAAATGCAAACAGCAGTTGCAGTAAATTAATACACCACTGAGGGCATGATATGCAATATCCACATAGCTGGAGGATATGTGCATAATAACATATAGTGAATATATAAATGGAAATATACAGGAAGTGAATACAATCTACATTGCATGTAAAGTAAACAAAGGAGAGTGTAAATCTGACTGGTGCGCTGATGTTTATACCGAAATGCTTACACCTTTAGAAGCATAGCAGCAGCAGTTAGAAACTGCTCGGAAGTATATTCCGAACGATTCTCCAACACTGTTTGCATCCTGTACTGTCTTTCTAATGTCTTCCACTTTTTTGGTGAAGTTGCAGAAGCTGCCATCAAATGAAACCTAACTTCATGAACTCTGTTCTATTCCCTAACCAAAACATTAACAACAGCTGGTATGTCACATATACGCCTACCCAATAAACAATGTATAAATCTGTGCCAACCTTCCACGTGATTTTGGGTCAGTGGAAGTGCACTTTCATTCAGTTTTGAAATATTCCAAAATGTAATGGGCAACATGGGTCGGAAAGTAAGTATATTATATGTATTCATTTTATTATTTGCATATATTTACATTTCTACATGTACCATGTACTGAAGTATCTTAAAGTATAGGTATACTAAGGTCGTACGTTGTTCTACAGTTTACGTCACTAAGATAATGCAGGCCAACTATGACAGTTCAATATAAGCTTTTTTGAGTGAATGAGCATTTGCTATTTCGGTTGTACGACATTTTAGCACCTATATTTATGTATTCTGTATTTAAAGCTTTCGATAGCGTAATATAGACACCCTTTTTAAGCCTAGCCATGCTTCCCAAATTTGTATAACAAGCTTTAATGTCTTAGGGTTATTTAAGGAGCATATGTAGATTTGGACATGGGTGGCCAAGCATTTACAACCTGCCTCTGTCTAATAAAGACATACATAGATTCCAGACCAGGGTAAAATTCTGATTCCCCATCCATTAGTCCTAGTTACAGTTGGATTGATTAGTCCCAAGCTACTTCCTGTTCCAGAGAAGGGGTAGCTCTGAAACACATACCTGTCCCTCCAGCAGATCTTATTTATGTTGCAGATTAGCTTTTGGTCCCTAGACAGGGCAAGTCTGATGCTGTTTGTTTTGCATATGTGAGTGGGTCTGTCAGAGCAGGATTGGAGGAGGCTTTGTAGGCCAGGCATAGATCACCTGTCAGCAGTCTGTAGGAGACTAAGTACAAGGATAGAGCTTTGAGGCACTCCCTATAGAATAGGTTGTCTATACCCTGTTTTCTTTTTGTGAGGAACTACTGTAGAAGCTCAAATTGTTGCATATGCCATGTCAGGTACATACCAATTGGGATGTCATACTCAGGGATTGGTTTGATGAGGGCTGAGTTCAGTAGAACAATGACATGCTTGGACCTCAATGCCATACCCTTTCTTATTAGTTGTGCAACATACAATGATTTCCATACGACCGTAGACACACAATGGTCAAACGCATGCATTCTCAAATCCCTGACCACTGAGTCTACTCTTAAGGGTGTATTATCAGTGTGGTAGTTTCCAGGGATAGCAAAGGATGCTATTATGCATTGCTTGGCATTGAGTTTTAGACCAATGCTCTGATACCAGTTATTGGTCTGTTTCAGGCCTTCTTGGAAGGTATTTGTATCTTTCAGAGATTCTGTGACTGAAACGTATAATGCAATCATCTGCAAACTTGGGCAGCTACATGATCCTGCTGCTGGCTTGACTTCAGAGAAGTATATGCTAAAAAGGACCTGCCAAAGTATCAAGCCCTCAGACACTCTGCTGGTGACTGACCTTTTTGTGGAGATGGACTCTCCTATCCTAACTTTTTTGGTTCTATCTTTGAACCATCAGACTATGCAGTGGATGATATGGGGTTATACCTATTTTTGTGAGTTTGTCAACAATGCCTGAGTGGGGTAGTATGCAGAATGCTTTGGCCAGGTCAAGATAGGCAGTATGCACCATTTTCCCTAGTCCATTACTTTGGTGATCTTTTTGAAGAATTCAACCAGGCTGAGTAGGCATTACCTGTCCTTGATAAAAGCAAACCAGGTTTAATCCAGTGTCTGAAGGTTTTATATGTCATTGTTTATCATTTCCATGATAGTTATTTCCATGGCTTCACATATGAAACTCGTCAGGCTTATGGGAAAGTAGTTACCCAGGTCCTTTTGAGTGGCACAAAGCCTGTCTGGAGGCTGCAGTTAAATAGTGATTCTACTGGCCTTGACAGAACAAGTTACATGCTGTTAAGGAGTCATCCTAGGATATTATTGGAGCCCAACTGATGCATTTGACCTTGGAGAGTGCACTGAAGTCCTGTTCCCTACTGATAGTTGGGGGAGTTATGGTTGTGATATTGCCTGAGGGGTGTCTGGTAGGAGGGGGGGGGGTAAAACTGGGGCTAAATTTGTCAACCAGTAAATTTTCTATATCTTTCAGCTCAGTGTAGGTGGCTCCACTTACAATTAGTTCAGCATATTGTTGTGTATTGCCTTTGAGGTTGAAAACATAGCTAAAGAATGCCTTGTGATTGTCCTCAGCCTGGGGGGCTCTTACAATCACAAATTTGCCTTAGGTAGACTTGACTAGCCCCCTGAGTTTCTTGTTTAGCTTGATGAGGAAGAGATTACCTTGCTGGCGCTGCACATTCTAATTTTTGCCATGATTTTCTTCCTTTTGTTATATAACCTATACTGATGCTGGGATTCCACCGGGTTGGCTTGTTGTTTGAGTTTTTCCTGTGCTTATTCCGGGTAGGTACAGCTGTCTGTGTGCAGCCATTAACATGATTGTTTATGCTTTTTGTGAACAATTCCACATAAGCAGCAGTGTTCACAGGTTGAGAGGACTTGACATTTTGTTGGGTTTCATTTAATAGTAGGACGCTTGACTTACAATAATTCCTCAAAGTTCCTGGGTTAGCTGGAGTCCTGTTTTTTTATTTTTATTTCAAGTGAGACAGTTTTATGGTCTGACTGGATCAATGAAGACATTATGCTGGGGGGAGAGGTGCAAATTTCTCCCAGGTTTGTGAGGACCAGGTCAAGGATGTTAGCACTGCTAGTAAGTGCACAGACTCTCTGATTCAGGGTGCTTGGGTTTATAAAGTCCAGAAACCTATGGGCCCACATGTTTGGAGTCATGTATGATTCCAATTTATATGGAGGTAGCTAAAGTTGCCCATGAATATGCTGCTCGATTGAATGAGAAATGTCTCAAGTACATTTAAATATGTGTAATGGGTTACCCGGGTCATACAGGAAGACCTACAGCTTTCAAGGCTATTGTATGGGACTTTGCCTGTGATAATTTACATGTGGAGAAGTTCAAGCACGTCATACTGTTTGACCAGCCTTGAGTTGTGTTTGCTTTTGATGTAAACTGAGACACCTCCACCTTTTGTCCCTTCCAGTGTAGTAACTGGTCTAAATGTGTGGAAGGTGTTGCAGCCCTGCACTCTCAGGTTGCTTTCCAGGGCATTAAACCATGTCGTAGTAACTGCACAGACATCAACATTTTCCAAACTAAGGAGAGCTTGCAGGTAGTTGAATTTCTTATTTGTACTCCTGGCATTAAGCAGCAATTTTCTTGGGTTGGTTTTGTGGGGTCTATATTACAACGTCGAACTAAAACAAGTTCAAATGTTGTAATATCGAACCCTAAAGTCCGAAAGTGGAAAATAGCGAAGCCACCGCACATCGACTTTTTTCCCAGGGAAAAAAAATTGGTGGGCCGTTTTCAGGGCTTTGCTATTTTCTCCACTGTGGTGCGATCTCAGAGTTGGTATATTTAAGTGGGGGGGGGGCATAGTTTAAGGTTAAGTTTTTTTTTTTTTTTTTTGTCACGGGGAAAAAAATCGCTGTGCTGTGCTTTCGGTTTTGTTGGGTTTCGGACATTAGGGTTCAATATTACAACGATCGAACTTTTGTAAGTTTGTAGTTGTGATATAGACCCGATTTTGTGATATTGGACCATCCCTAGCAAAGTCAACCATATCCTCCCAGGCTGGCAAATATTGTATCCCCTTTGAATGATACCAAAAACTAAGCTAATTATTTAAGTAAATTATCTTCTATTCATATTGGGGCATCATCCATGGAGCAGGTAGAATGCTGCTCAGTGCTACCCCCATACTGGCTTGGAGTCTAACAGCTCCATCATGGTTGTCTTCATATAGTCCAGGGAGTTACGTCTCAGGTCGTTTACACCCACATGGACTATGACTGAGCCATACTGGTGCTTGTGGTTCAATGACCTGAGTGCACAAGTGATCTGGTGGATTCTGGCCCCTGATAGGCAACTGACCGTGACTCCTTCCATATTCAGCCTGGTGAGTGCAATATCTGAGTATCTCATGATGGAGTCTCCTATGACCAAAATATTGGATTGCGTAGTGGTTTGCTTTACAAGCTTAGAAGCACAGCCCCGAGACATGGATGTATGTGCCATGGTGTGTGTTATTTTGGTAGAGTGCTTTTCAGGTTGACGAGGATAATTATTGTAAGTGCAATGTCTGGGAGGCCTTTGGGTTGAGGAAGATTACATTTAAGAGCCTAAGCATATATGGGTCTATGTGGCTGGTATATACTATGTGTGGTGGATGTAGTGCCTATGTTTCTGACAACATGTTTAGTATTATAAGTGCTTGCATGTGAGAGCCTTGCCTCCAATGTCATTGTATAACTACATCCCTCACATACCAATTTGTTTAAAAATTAGGTGGTCATCAGTAGACAATTGCTACATTACCTCAGGATTTCCATATCTACCAAACTGGCTGCAGAGCTAGTAAGAACGTGCATATCCATGGTTACAAATTCTTATTACATGATCTGCAAGGGGATGCTATGAGAGAGGTTTACACCTGGCTGCTAAGAATCAAGACTAAGACTAAACTTGTGGGGTGGTGCTCCTCAATGTGCAAACTAGTTGTTCTTTGTACAACTAAGTATTAAGGAAATTTCAGAGGTAGTTTTATGTAACTGCATCAATACAGGGCACTACTAACATCACTACATGGTTCCAAGATCTTGTGAAAATGGAATATATTTTTACAGGCTCAGAAATCAGTAAAATAATCCTCTGGCCAATCACAATAAGCACGCTCTAAGGTTTCCTCATTGATTTTCAGCACAAAACGAGACCAGCCTTCTCTACACTGCCACTTGAGTGCAGACCTAACCCTGCTAATGTTAAATCACTTAAAGCACCTGGAAGTGTAGAAAATAATCAACTTACACAGTTACTCAAGCAGCAAGTATTTAAAATAAGCAGGAATACAGAATTCAACAGTTTAAATGGAGCAACAAACATAGTACTCTAAAATGATCAAATGATTGCTAGAAGCAAAGGAGTAGCACTAGTCCCAAACTACTTCCTGAGAAGTAGTATTACCCTGATGTTTATGGGTTCAGCTCACTTGCTATTGTCTTCTCTTAGTAGACACCCTAGATAGAGCCCACAGCTTGGACACAACAGAAAGCCAAACTGTACAAAGGACCTGAAGAAGTTCTCAACAAAACTGCAAATAAACCACTAAGTAAAGTCACATAAACACTGCCCTACAAGGGACCAACTGGAACTAATATATTCCTGCTCCTTCTGTCACCAGAAGCAAAGCAGTAGCATTAATCCTAAGATGACTCATACAAAGCAGTTTTCACGCTTTCCAGTGACTGCCATTGTCAATGAATGCTAGGAAATAATGTCCCTCTGCTCCTTTTCTCACCAGGAGCAAAACAGAAGCAGCAATCCCAAGCAAATTCCTGAGATGCAGCCCCTAGGCTCACCAATGATTGGTAGCCTGGTTAAACATGTTATAGATTTTAAAAGTAAGATGGAAAAAAAGGTTAATACTCTGAAATTTACAGTCTGTACTAAGTGAATGGCATGATATAAAACAGAAGATAACTCCAAGAGTCTAAAGCAAGGCCCTTCCTAGTCAATCTTGCAGTGTTCAGTAGAATGAGTAGATGAGATGAGACTGGGAGGAGCATCCAAAGTCAAATTTGTAGTAGGTGTGGGCAGCTGAAAAGCCCCAGCCATCCATTCCCATTCTCACAGACTTTCCCCATCCTTTTCATTAGGGGACATTTTGCAGGCTACATTCCAGATGACATTTGCATATCCTGTATCATACATGTTTCAAACCCAGGCACTCCTGGTCAATAATGACAACAGCGAAGCAGGACACTTGGAGAAAAAAAAGATGAAATTTAAAAAAAAAATCTCTAACCTATGGGTCAGCAATAAAATAAATGAAAAATTAAAACCAAGTAGTATGGAGTTAAAACACCTATGCATAATTAGAAAAAAATAAATCAGACTGATACCTACAAACTCTTCACATGGAAGGTTAGGACCTGATTAAGTAAACAAAGCAGAACATCCTCTCAATTTTTTTTAATAAGGATGTGTCTGCATGAAATTTTATTCTGTCATCAGACATGCCCCTGTTTCTCAACCTCACCTACTCCAGCCCTGCTGCTGGTGTGCCTGTCATTTTTGTCTGTGTCCAAGAACCACTGTGCAAATGATGGTGGCTGTGATGATATACATTTGGGTATGGTATGTGGCAAAATAGCTGATGCCCAGTGTGAGTCAATCATGCACTACACAGAATAGCCTGCATTTAGCACTAGATTTTAACTTTGTGATTTTACACTGTCAAATAGTATTTGTCAAGGCCCAGAGCTGTGGTCTAGCTGTCATCATTTTACTTGTGCTGTCATGTGCCATGCATGAACCTGCCTGGGGGAGTACCTTACCATTAATGTCAGCTGGTCATCTTCATTGTCCTCACTGCTACAAGTTTCAACTGTACGAGGATTAAGGGATTCCTGCTGATGGTGGTTGCACCATCAGTGCACAAGACTGATGTAGAGTCACAGTGTGTACAATTTAACAACTGGTAAATATTCTGCATGCAGGAGCAGGGTCATACTGACTTGTCCAGTTTGTGGAAACAGCTTTAAGCAGGCCTAGCACTCACTGAATGACTATTTAAGTCTGTGGCAAGGTGGTGTTGCAGCTCTCTTCTGCACCTCACTGAGAATCCTAAACTGGTGTCATTAGCCAAGGTTTGAGTGCATAGCAAGCAGTGACTATAAAACATAATTGAGAGAGAGGTACGTGGAGAAGGTGCGGTTAATTATTAGACCTTACTCACACTTTACACAAGTGACTGAAGAGGTATTAGGTAACTTATATTTGCACTTCCCAGCTAGGTATTTATGTGGTATGCTACCATGATGAAAGTGACACCACAGAGAACTTGTATACCAAATGTAGTAGTCATGGGCACTACCAAGATGCTGGAATGAGACACTGTTGATTCAGAAACATGCATGACACAGTACCTGGAAGATGATGGAATGGTAGTCCTTAGTGTTACCCTAGCCTCCCTCCATGGACCAAATGAGGTCACAATAAACACATGGGCGCTACCTATTGCAACAAACAACTCAGAGAAACTTGCTACACCTTAGAAAGCAAACAGAGTGTAAGCTTGGTTCTCTGGATCTGTGGGAAAAAGATATATTCATTCACATTTGCTCTAATCATATCATGGAGCTGCTGCAGCATCCTTGAGGCCAAAGCCTGTGAGATACTCGAAGTGTTCCCAATCTGTCTCTTAAAGGTTTCATTGGCAAGTATTGTGAGACCGATATATACCTTGGTATACACAAGAAGGGCACACATCTCCCTCAGTGCCGGTTTTTGAGCAGTGCAAGTTCAACAAAGTCCTGATTATGTCCATGTCCAAACAAAAACAGTCAAGAACCTCCTATGGCTTAAAATGTAATGAGTTAGCCATTGCTGGTAATACCTCCGCTTTGAGAGCTGAGCACCAACAAACACTGAGACTGTGGCAACAAGCATTTTAACATGCAAAATTGTGAACCTTTCAGCTACACCAAACATCATCAATTGCAAAGTGACTGAAAATGGTGATGCTTGCCTTTTTGTAGCCTATGTGGGCAGCAGACACTTACACAGCATTCTGCAACTCTGAATGGCAAAAGGTGGGCCAGTGAGTCCATTAGCATATCAAATGTGCAGGTGAAAGCTGCTCTCTCTAAAGCTAAAAACACAGCATCAATGGGACCGGATGGTGTCCCCGGCTGTGTGCTACACGAGCTAAATGAGGAATTAAACCCGCACATAAGGCAGCTGTTTAATCTCAGCCTTACCACAGGATACGTGCCCAAGGAGTGGCGTACGGCAACTGTTGTCCCACTCCACAAAGGCGGCGCCTCTACGGACCCTGGTAATTACCGCCCCATAAGCTTAACAAGTCTAGTCTGCAAAGCTATGGAGAGGATCATAATGGAGCTCATAAACAAAGATATAGGGGACTTGCAGACATTGGACCCGACCCAGTTTGGCTTTGTCAAGGGAAGATCATGCCTTTTGAACTTGGTCGACTTCGAAACAGTCACCAAGGCCATTGATGAGGGAAAGGCAGTCCATACAGCCTACCTTGACCTTGCAAAGGCTTTCGACACAATACCCCACTCGGGTATTGTAGAAAAACTTACCAGCTTAAATGTAAACCCATATGTCACAAGATGGGTTGCAAACTGGCTTAAGGACAGAACCCACAGGGTTAGAGTTGCTGGCGCTGTGTCAGACTCCAAGCCGGTCACAAGTGGTGTCCCACAGGGCTCGGTCCTTGGCCCCCTATTGTTTGGCATCTACTTCTCAAAAGTACAGGCCAACATAGGAGGACTTTGGCTGACAAAGTTTGCAGACGACTGCAAACTGGGCGCCATAGTGGAAAGTGCATCAGACACGGATATCCTTCAGAAGGGACTCACGGAAACAGATAGCTGGTGCCAGAGCCATGGCCTGAAGTTAAACGCCAAAAAATGTATAGTCATACCCTTCGGGAAAAACAAGGTAACCCCAAGCTACCATATAGGTGGCAATCCACTAAGCACAGAAGAGGTTATCAGGGACCTGGGGACCCAGGTTGACAGTGGCCTTTTTTTTGACACTCACATTGCTAAAGTGGTTAGAAAGACCTTCTACATTGCCCACCTGATCATGAAGGGATTCACATCCAGATCTAGTGAGGTTATTGTTCCCCTGTACTCTTCACTTATCAGACCAATGATCGAGTACAATGCCCCATTCGGGATGTATCTCACCCGACATCTGCAGCAATTGGAGAGACTCCAAAAGTTCCTCACCAAAAGGATAAAGGGACTCCAAAATCTGTCATATGCTGCCAGATTGAAGAAACTCCAGCTCTATTCAGTCGCATACCGTCTGCTCAGAGGTGACATGTGCCTGACATACAAGGCCATGTCCAACCCGGAATTAATGGACATGCTCCACCTCAAAAATCCAAATCCACCAAAACCACTAGAGCAAGCGACTTAAACCTTAGCACGGATATAAATAGGGCGTGCTGGAGGGATAGATTTATCACTCAGAGACTCCCTATGCTGTGGAATAAAATCCCGGTCCATGTGAGGCAGAGCACCTCGCTGACTCTGTTCAAGAGAAATCTAGACCTGTGGATGGGAGATCGTAGGTTTACCCCGGGAATCATCTCTGTGTCACTGCTGGACAGAGGCACAACAAACTAATGGGCACAGTATTTTTTCATATAAGGGGTGGCGTAAGCCACAAAAATTTGGGCTAGGCTTATAAATGCCTTAGGGCAGATAGCCTAGTATAAACCTATGAACCTATGAACCTATGAATCAGCATACATTTCCTCATTTACTCATCATTATGCACTCATTTACATATGAATGTCTTGGGGAGCTTTTAGAGGCTTGCACACATGCAAAACAACACTCTTGTGAATCACACTGTGTATGCTTTTGTCTGTAACTTCTGCAAGTGTATTCTGGACTTATGCATTGCTGACTATGAACATCACCTTTTCTCTTACCATTGTAGGTGATACTCAGCATCTCCGCAGAAATCCTTTTTCTGCCTTTCACCTAAACTTATTAATTATCCCCCCTCCACTTTAATTTTAATGTATTTCTTCAAAAATGGCAGTTTTCTTTAAGTACCAATACTTATTTTCATCCAATTGTATGGCAACAAGGTTGTTTATCTCATTGCAGCTGTTCAAAAACTGGATGTTCCAATGTCGTTTTCATCCAAAATGTAGAGATGTGCTACATGAACCTGGAGTGTCTCACTATACAACTCAGAGTCAACAAGCTTAACATCTAAAGCTTGCATGAGTTTGTAACCAACAAAAACAGCAAAATTAGTTTCTTGAAGTTGATTTGCATGAAAATGAGAAAATTAAAGTAAAGGGGAGGCGGAGCCTAATGCCTAACTGAAAGCAGCAAATTTTTGAGCTCCTCATATTCATACTAGAAATAACAGGAAAATATTATTATTTTTAAATGATTTTTGCTAAATCTTAAATGTGAAACTATTAACAATAGAATCACCAATTTTGAAGAAGAAAATCCGAAATTTTCCTGTCAAATAAACCTGAAGACTAACTAAGCTGCCTAGTAATGAGCAACTCCAAGAATTCTCACTCAGACTCTACTCTGAAGAGAGAAATCCAACTGATATCAGCTACTCTTCAAGATTTATCTTTGAAGATGGACAGATTTACTGAAAACCTAGAAAACCTTAAAGAAAGTTGCCAAAAGCAAGCTGAAGTCTTTAAGGAAATTTTGCAGCAGCACCAACTAAAAATATCAGACATTGAAACATCTCTAAATGATATCGATGGAAGACTAAAAGAAGAAGAACTTCATAGTGAATTTCTATTACAACAGAATACTTGGCTAATAAACAAAATAGATGATATGGAAAATAGGGAAAGAAGGACAAACATAAGAATTTTTGGAGTCCCAGAGAAGACCGAAGGGGAGGACATCATTTCATTCTTGAATTCCTGGTTACCTGAAATCTTAGGGCTGAAAGAAGGCTTGTCTTATGGAAT
This sequence comes from Protopterus annectens, assembly GCF_019279795.1. NCBI lineage: Eukaryota > Metazoa > Chordata > Ceratodontiformes > Protopteridae > Protopterus > Protopterus annectens. The sequence continues at coordinate 1,211,816,688 of NC_056727.1, forward strand.
CGAAAGAGCACACAGAGCCATCGGAAAACCACTTTCTACCTCATCTAAATCATTTCCAAGATCTGTAGTGGTTAAATTTCTGTCATTTATGGACAAAGAACTGATATTGAGATCTGCATGGAGGAAAAGTCCGGTTATTTACAAGCAATCCCAATTAAGATTTGATAATGACTATTCACCAAGAGTCTTGGAACAAAGAAAGAAAACGTGGCCCTTAGTGAAATTCTTAAAACAAAACAAAATAAAGGCACAGCTTGCATACCCTGCCAAAATTAGAATTCAACATAATAATCACATAAGATCTTTCAACACCATCGAAGAAGCCACTTCCTTCATTAAAAACAACAATATAATCTTACTACCAGAAGAAATGGATTGGTCAAATTCAACCTCCTTAAAGAGAACCTCGGGAAAAAACACTTGGACTAATGTGAGGAAAAAAAAAAAAAAAAAAAACTGATGTTAAGAACATTGATGATACAATTTCTCTCAAAGCATTAACCAAGGTATGATTCTAATACATAGCCTTAATTTCATTACACTTCAGACACATAATTAGTTTTCTCCATTTTTTCTTTATTTTCTTTTTCTTTCTTTTAGAAAGTATCACAATCCATATGTTAACATAATAATATAGTAGTGGTTTGGATGGGATTTTAGTGCTTGAATTGTGCAGTTTTTTTTCTCCCTTAAGCTAAATTCTCACTCACAAGAGCATTAGCATTTAAATGAAAGGCCACTATTATTATACAGTTATTAACATAATGATTAATAGTTACTGTAGTAAAACTTTAATAAGTTAAATCCAAATCTTTATGGAGTGTCTTAAAAGAGCATTTCTTGAACTTTTGTTGCTTGTTAAATATGTGCAAACGTTGTAAAGGGTAGAAAGGAGGAGAAGGGGAAAGAAAAAAGGCAAAAATCGCCTACTAGCGGTTCAAAATTCTAAATATCCGTTGGTGACCAAAACTGTTTTAAAATATACCCTCGAGCTCTCTAGTCAGATTTTTTCTTACATATTTTCACTAATATAGTTCAGCATTCCATTGTAAGATAAGAAACATGCTAGTATGCTGAGGCTCGTAGAACACTTCATTAGTTTGCGAGTGATGTGCTTTGCGCATTCCCGCAGAGTCTTTCTTGTCAGTTAGAACATAAAAAGAAAAAGCGAACTGCGATCTGAGTTTCAGCCCCTTTATGGTTTAACCTGCACTGCGGAAGTAGAGTATCCAATAAAATAGATTAAAAATGTAGTAGATTTTAGTAAAATATGAACAGGTAAATGTATTATACATAACAAAAAATATGCTACACATATTTAAAAAAAAAAACATTTATTTACTGTCTTCTTGTTGGAAAATGCCACATATCTGTTATTTGTTTCTCATGTGGACAATTTAATTTCTTTTATAATCCAATAAGCTAGAGCAAGCTAATTGATGAGAGCTCTATTAGTTATGACAGTTAGTGCTAATCCAAGTAAAGACTAAATCTACTTATGTTTGAAACCTATTCTGCATGTATTTAGTAAATAACATTAGTATTGTGATCTGTATATTTGACAAGCATTATCCTGTACTAATGTGGAACTGATATTGGTGTTTTGGTGAACTTTCACTTACATTGGCTCTAAAATCGGACCAGTAAAAGAGCAACAATATAAAATAAAGCTAATATTAGAAAATCCTGCAATTGAGAAATATGTAAATATGTAAATTGAGAAATATGTAAATTTACGTAACATCACATTCTCTGCAGTCATAAGTGCTGCGCTAATTTCTGTGTACAAAAAGTATTATTTTTGATTAAAGCACAATCCGCTGTATTTATTCACCACTATAACTGTTTCTAGGTACACCAGTATACCATAAATATTCATAGTGATTCCTAATGGTACAGTAATTTCAATAGTATACCTTTCTTTACACTTCAGAACCTAGAAAAAAAATAAAAAATAAATAAGAAAGGAAATATTGAAGGGTCAAATGTAATTTATGTGCATACTATACATCTTTGAGAAATAGCATGATACATTCATGAGCTGCTGTTATAATATTATTGGGAAATGTTTATATAAACTGTACACTATGTATGTGTCTGGGTCTCTCTTCGTTTGTTGAGCTTGTGTTTTGCTGAGTGTTAGATGATTGGGATTGACTTGTTGAAAGTACGAGATTTGGCTTTCATGTAAATGAAACAGTTACTGTGTTACGTATAGTGCGAGAAGTTAAAGCGCAAGTATATAGAAATAACATGCTTCCTCGCATACCATACTTGATCTAAATGATAGCAGATCTCATTGTAGGTATAGAAATAATCAGGATATAGTCAACCATTACTCAGCTCTTATAGATTTAATTGGAGACTGCACTTCAGTAAGGATCAGAAAATCTATCCTTGTTTCACTGTAATGCAATCTTAGAGTTGGTATATATAATTGCAATAGTTTTTATACAAAATACTAGAGAATGTCAGTAGCTTTAAAATAGTAGGTCTATTAGTGTTTAGTTATTTAATGTGCTTGGGATTTGAGGTGCTATTACCCTCAGTGATGTGTTCTTGACTGTTTTGGCATTGGGTGGGACATGGGTTCGATGAATGAGGTGAGACCCATGTATTCATAGATTCTCTGTGACATGCACATATTATTTCAAACCATCAACTGTATACGGTGTAATCAACAAGTTTTGGACAAACTTTAGACCTGTTACTATGTAATTAACAATCATGAGTCTGAAATGTTATGTATTCCCATTACATTCCCAAAAAAAAATCATAAATAATAAAACTAAATGACATAGGTATTCTCCACTAATTGCTGTATGATTTAATGATAAGAGTTAAAGAATATTCATTCACAATATTCGCTCACCTTTCGATGACCCAATTGATCCCCTAATAAGATTAGTGAGTAGACATCTCCCGGAAATAACAAGGCACCAATCCTTTCAAGAATGTTCACACAAAATCGCTATTATATAACACATACTTATAGGTAACCCAATGAGATTATTTAATATATATATATGTGTATATATGTGACTATGTCTTCTTTAGGTGTAGGTGTGTATTTATGCATATGTACACAGAGAAGATACACAGAATTTACTTAGAATAGGAACCAAGAAAGAACTAAAATAGAGGACTAAACACTATAAGACAGTAATACTATCTGCTGCATTAATAACCTGTTCTAAACATGAAGTACATATAGAATAAATGCAAACAAAATACAAATGCATATATTATTATACATTTTATCTCTGGAAGGGGAAGGTTACCTGACATACTTCATAAAACATAATCACATTTATGGAGGGCGTGTAGTTCAAAAAAAATAAGCAAATATAAAAATAATATAAAGCAGAAGTATTTACAACAGTTGGGAAAGGCATCTAAATAGAACATTCATTAAAAAAGTAATACTAACTCTAGTATTAGTACAACTTCAAGTAAAAGATTAATTACTCTAATGAGTGGATTGGGATCCAATAAATGGAGCTCAATTTTGAACATCTTTTTTCATGCGGTTGACGACATTGAGGGAAAATCTGTTTGATCTTACCAGATCAATCAGATTAGAAGTGCTGATCACTTCATGTTTGTGGAATAATGTAGTAAAGTTATTATTCATTCAATTAAAATATGTTGTTACAATATTTTTCATTTTTTATTTTTTTCAGTGGCCCAAATTGAAACATTTGTTAAACTATCAAAGAAACAGTTTTGTTCAATTCAAGTTTCTTCTTAGAGAAAAGAAGAGAAAATTAATATATATGCTCTCACAGGTCTTCACAAATATTAGATCTTTACCAACGTATTCTTTCAAAATCATAATATAATTACCTATAGAAATGACAGACATAACATTGTTGTCTTTAAATATCAATGGTTTAAATAATTCTATAAAAAGATCAAATTTATTACGATATCTAAAATTACAAAGAGCACAAGTTATATTTCTACAAGAATCTCACTTTAAAACTGATGATAACTTTACTTGGATACCCAATAACTACTTAATTCTCTCTCACTCCTCATAAAAAAAAACTAGAGGAGTCTTAATTTTATGGAAGAAAAGTGTAACTAACCCTCAGATTATTTACAACTATGAAGATAAAGAAGGATTACTTTCAATTGTAATAATAAAATTTCAGAATAGAATTTGGACACTGGTAAATGTATATTGGATTCCTGGAATAGGACTATCTACAGTTAAAAAGCAAATAGAACTAATTAATAGGGTAAATAAAGGTATTCTAATAATGGGAGGTGACTTTAACTGTATTTTAGATAACTCTGAGACAACTAACAAAAGGAATCTACGTCTCACTTCCACAGGAAAATACCTTAAGAAATGGACAGAAAACTTAAAATTAATTGATACATTTAATTTCAAAGAATCTAACTCATTATTATACTCACATAGTGATTATCGATTTAATACTAAAACAAGAATAGATCAAATTTTTATATCTCCAGACTTAAATAGGAAGATAATAAAATTTTCTATCATTCCATGCCCACTTTCTGACCATAATGCCCTAATCCTTAAATTACAAATAGATTTTAAAACACTAAATTTTGCTTCAAGAATACCAGCTTACATTACTAAATTAAAACAATTTAAACCATGGCTAGAATCAGAAATTCAATATTTTTTTTGAAATAAATTCCACTGATGATATAAATAATATAATAATATGGGATACTCTAAAGACCTTCTTATATGGTAGGATTATATCTTGGTTCAAAAACAAAACAAAAGAATGGGAATCAGAATTGCACAGCATTCAAAAACAAATAACAGAAATTAATGCAAACACTTCTGATGTAAAGAATTCTCGGGTAAAAAAAAACAAAATTGAAGATTTAAATAAAAAATATAAGGAAATTCTAACTCATAAGACAAATTTGGCATTGGAAAAATTAAAATTTAGTTCACTCTCAACATCTCCAAAACACTTACATAACTTAGCAATGAGAATAAAAAAGCAAAATATAGAAAACAATATTACAAATATTGTACATGAAGGAAAAGGTAATAAAAAAAGTGTCAGACATAAATGATATCCTAGAAGCTTTTAAATTTCATTATACTAATCATTTTGGAGACAATAAAAACAAAACGATTTTAATAGATTCAAAAATTAGCAATCTTATAATAAAAAAAATTACCTGAAAAAGTAAAAACTGATATTGAAAAATACATTTCCCTCAAGGAGATAAATGACAAAATTAAAGAGAGTAAAAACAATAAATATCCAGGAATAGATGGAATAATAATGGAATTATACAAGATATTCCCAAATTCAGCAATTTCTTTACTTCATAAGACTCTAAATGAAATTCATAATTCCACCATCCTGGAGATATTCATTAATTACTCCAATAAAAAAAGAGAACAAGGATTCCTCCCATTGCAGCTCTTATAGGCCAATTTCCCTACTCAATAATGATTACAAAATGTTTATATCTATATTAGTCAATAGAATTAAAAAATCATTGACTCAAATCATAAATGACGACCAAACAGGTTTCATCTATGGCAGACATACTTATGATAATATACAAAGAATCCTAACCATTATTGAAATATTAAATAGAGATAATATAGAGGCTCTCATAATTACACTAGATATAGAAAAAGCATTTGATTCAGTGAATTGGGACTACTTATTTAGAATTTTAGAACTTTTTGAATTTCCTTTAAATTTTATTAATTTGATAAAGAATATATATAAAGATAATTTGGCCTATGTAAAATTAGGTCCGTTTACATCAGAAGCTTTCAAAATTACTAAAGGCACTAAACAAGGTTGTCCTATGTCTCCCATTCTATTTGCCTTATCAATAGAACTATTTGCAATTACAATACGTAGAGACTCAAAAATTGAAGGATTAAATATTCACAAGAAATTTAACTCCAAGATTATGTTATTTGCTGATGATATACTACTAACTTTATCACCAAATGATGAATCTCTTCAAGAATTAGAAATACAAGTGGAAATTTTTTTTCTAATTTCTGGCCTTCGTTTTAATAAATCTAAATCAAAGCATATTCTACTAAACAGAAAGGGGGACTTTCACTTGAGTAGATTTCATATACTTGGAGAAAAAGTCTCTTCTTTAGAATATTTAGGAATTATTATATCTGATAAAATAGATTCTACTCTGACTCTAAACTATAATAACATTTTAAACTCAACACGAACACGTATGGAAAACTGGAATAAATTAAATCTAAAATTTGAGGACAGGTTACAGCTAATAAAAATGATTCTACTACCACAAATAAATTATATTGCACTAGCAATACCCATAATTCCAAATAAAAAAATTCTGAAAGAAATTCACAAAAGCTTATTAGGTTTTCTTTGGTATCCAAAATAGAATAGAATTGCTTTTTCTCATCATATTAGACCATGGGAATTAGGGGGAATTAATTTTCCAGACATAGAGACGCATATCAAAGCCTCCATTTTTAAACTAGTATTAAACTGGGTAAATCCAAATTTCTCTTCTGCTTGGAAATCTCTGCATATGATTATTTTTTTAAATGAAAACAAAATATCAAAAAATACTTCCCTTTATAACCATAAGAATATATTTTGGCATATATTATGTATTAATCTTCAAAACAATACAACAAAACCCACTAATCTATCATATTTAAATAATATTTATAATCTATTCAGATCCTTTATAAACTCAAATCCTGACATAAAAGTATGGTTTGAACTGTTATTACCATTTAATACATCAAAGAAATTTAAAAAGAAAATTCATGATAATGCACTCATTAATTGGGAATCCAACAATTTCATGTGCTGGATCCAATGCATAAATAACCTTAAAGCATTAAGTAATCAACAAGTTACAAATTAATTTAATTTAACGAGTGTAGACAGGATAAGTCTCCAAAAAATTTTACTTTACTCCAAAGATTTATGCAAAATTATCAATGTTTCGTCCTTCAAGTCTAAGCCAAAATTCATCAACTATATTCAAGAATTGATTTATGATAACCATAGCTGGCCAAATACATCATCTAAATTATACAAGATTTTAATAGTTTACAAGGCTAAAATAGATCAAAACTCTTGGAATTTTATATCTAGAGGTTTATCAACAAATCTATCAAATGATTGTAAAAATAACCTGCTATACTCCATTAAACTAACTTCTAATACTCAAACATGGATAATCTTCACCTGGAAATTTTTACATAGAGCCTTTTATACTCCAAATAAAATAGCTAAATTCAACTCAACACAACATGTTATTTGTTGGAGATGCTCTTTAAGCTGTGAAGCAGATTGGTTTCATATATTTTATGATTGCATTAAAATGTTTTCTTCAAGCTATTTACAATGATACATTTGTCTTAACAAAATCTTTAATTTTTTTGAATGTAGATGAATTAGTAGTTATGAACAGAAGAGATCAATATCTTTTATGGACTATTCTGGTGGTAGCCAGAAAATGTATCACAAGGAAATGGAAATCTACAACTCCTCCATGTTTTGAAGACTTTATATTTCTTCTAAAGAATACTGTGCAAAAAGAGATAAAAGTCAAGGAAGAAAGGATTTTCCCCAGAAAATGGTCAGATAACCCCTGGAACAAAATACTTACACTCATAGAAGTAACACAAACGGATATAATTTCCATCATTTGAGTTCAAAGAGACATAGATATTGTTGTTTTCTTTTTTTTTTTCTCTTCTTCTTTGGATTTTTTATTAATTATTATTGTTTTATTTTCTTCTTTGGGTCACTTGTAAATATTGTAAATAATGTTATTGTTCCTTTCATTATTATTGAATTGTAATCTAAATTTACTGTTTTTTTTTCTTTAAAAAACAAAATAAAAATTTGTTGAGTAAAAAAAAAGAAAATGAAAGTAAAGATCCATTTGCGTATTAAATACGGTAGTGATTTCTTCAAGGCAACTCTATACTGAAATACTGACTCAGCTTAAACCTGCATTATATGTAAATTGTTTTAAGTTAAGCATGTACTATTTCATAATTAATGAAACGCCTGCCTTAATTATTTTAAATCTAATATGGCTTAGAATTTTAATGAAAAAAAGCATGTTTTTGCTAGAATTGACTTTTTTTGTTCAGTGTACATTTTTTTTAATTTCTCTTTTATACTTTCATTTCATTGGTATAACTGACTTTTCCCTTTTCATGAAATGACGTTTCATCCAGGCTGAAGTTTATATAAGATTTTTTTATGCAATATATATGGTATATTTTTATTCACCTCTTAATTTTACATTTTTTTCTATAACCTTGTATTTTCAGACCTGAATAACTATAGTCCATGTCTTCTGCATTGGTGACAGCATTATGTTTCCAAATAAATGAAACACCTTTTTCATTATTATTGAATATGTTTATATAATTTGGAAGAAACGTTTTATTCTGCATGAATACAGGATGTGCACTTTCATGTTATTCCTTTTATAACTTTAAGCAAAAAGCCAACAGGCTCTATTTTCTATTATATTTGTAGAAAACTGTCAAATTGTTTAATGTTGCCGACCTATACAGGAAAAATGGACCAAGCATCTGCTAGCATGAATTCTTTGTCCATGTTTGAATTAAACCTAAAAATGGTAGACATTAGAGTAGCTGCTGGCTTTGTAGGTATTTTAACCTAAGTTTGTGTCCTGGCCATGAAAAAGGGGGTCAACTTTTTACACTTAAAACAAGATTGGAAGGGTCATGGGAGTCTGACACTCCTGTCTCTATGTAGTTTATGGACCTGGAGAAGCATAACAACAATATAGGGCTGTGGTGGTGCTGCTGCTGTAGGCCATTTGGTTCCCATATATGTGGAGTGAGAGTTGTGCCTGCTTTCTTGGTGATAAAATGAATGCATTCAAGGTAGGCATAAGACTGTAGCAGGGGTGTGCCTTGTCTTCCCTCCTATTCATAATTTTCAATGACAAGACATCAAGGCACAGCTAAGATTCAGAGAGTATCTAGTCTGGAGATGTAAGAGTCATGTCTTTGTTATTTCCAGATGATATCCTCTTGGCATCAAGCAACTATAATCTCTGACATGCAATGGATTGTTTCACTCCTTAAAAATCACATTTATTTAAATTAGCATATGACGCTACTTAATTATTTATTAATTCCACAGTCATTTTTAAGGTTTAGTATGGGGCTATACTTATTCATGGACTTTTATTTTTTGTCTTGTTACTAATTTAAATGTTATCCTTTTGGTGATAATTTATTTTTATTACTCTTATTGTGTTAATTGCTTTAAATTATGCTTGCAGACAGATACAATTGGCTTAAACTTTAACATTGCAAACGATGAAGCACATGAGATGAGAACCAGCACTTCCAAATCTGTGAAGCAAATGAGACTTGTGAGGCAAAGACTTGTTGTTGTTGTTGATCTTTCGGATTTTCCCGGTTAGGGGTCGCCACAGCGAAACTCCAGTCCAAGATTTATAAAGTAAAGGAAGTCAAGAATGATGAAGTCATTGTTAGTAAATTACATTAGATCCAAAATACAGTATGAAACAACAATATGGAAAAAATAGATAGCCTTTTGCACATGAACTACCTTAAGTTGTGTAATTTAAGTATCTCTAGGTTTTGTTCAGAAGCTTCAGTAGAACCAAAACTAGCATGGGATGAAGGGAACGGCTGCTTCAGGCGCGATCTGTCAGAGAACACAATTGTTAAGAAGTATTAATAATGTGGAAGAGAAGTAGCAATACTGATTTATGAAGCTGTAAGAAATTTTGTTTTGCTCTTCAACTTTAAGCTGTGGGTGGCACCAGTTTTGGGATTTGCTAAGGGCACCCGATGAGCTAGCTACTGTTCTCATTGAGGATAGGGGGTCAGGAGGCTGTCCCTAGGTCTGAACTAGGTGACTGAGGTAGGTGAAGTAATACTGCAGGAGTTGCACCAGGATGTGATGGGAGAATAGGATAATAAAGTAAAAAATTAAACATGATCATTATTAAGAAAATGTAATTCATCAAAGAAAAGTCAACAATTCGAAAAAGTTAACTGACACAAAAAATAGAAAAGTGTTTTCTGCAGCTAGCAAGCCCCTGCACTCCCATAGGTGGAGTTGCACCTTAAACCCCCTGCATTTCTAAATATTACAGTCTTGGAAGGTAAGGGAAAACTTCTTTATCCACACAGTTTTGTGATCTCATTAAAAATATTGGCCTTTTATCTGTTGCAACTAGTGGTGGTGACGGGTAACTTCAATTGGGGGCTGCAGGAACCAACTGAATGGGTGGGGATAAATGGAATGGGTGGAGCTGTTTCATGACACATCAATGGCCATTACCTGTGACCAAACAACACATGAGGTATGTCACTTTCATCTACACACTGCCTCAGCACCCACTCATTACAGTTGCTTTATGGAATATATAGACCTCAGCTGTCTGTCTGCAGTTAACAAAGTCAGACTTAGTGAAATTATATTGATTCAATAACATTAGTAAAGGAATTATTTACAAGATATGTTTGTGAACAGCAATTACTTCGAATTGTGAAAAAATCTACCAGGGAACAGAATATACTGGGCATTGTTTGTATTCCTAAGGAAATGACTGTTGCTTCATGTCAAGTTTTACCACAGTTGATGTGCAGTGATCACAAGATTATACAAGTTCAACTACTTCTAGATAATTCTGCCAAACTAAAATATAAACCAACATAGAAAATGAATACCAGACTATGTGGAAGCAGAACAGTCACTTTGTAAAACTAACTGGACTGATGTGGTCATTGGAAAAACTACAGAAGGAATGTGGCAAGTTTTGAAAGAGAAATTGAATGCAAACAATAAAAAAATGCTCAACAGCAGAAGCTAGGCACACATGGTCAGGAGAATCCATTTCCATTAGAACAAGATTCTTAATTAAGATGAGAGACAAAATATAATAAATAAAAAACAGGTCAGACTATAACTATGAAAATGAAATAAGTTGGATGGACAAAGTAAACACGGTGTGAGACAAGAGCAAGAAAAAGTTCAAGAAAATTTATACAAAGATATGCATAATGGGAAACATTTTATAGCTAAATAAGATGTGGAAGGAGCTAAGACATACAAATTGATAAACTGTTCGTAAATTCTAAATTTTATTATGAAGCACAAAAGATTATAGATATAGTTACAAAATCTTATGCAAGATAGAGGGTGATAGATTGTACTAGTAATAGCCAGGTACATTCAGATACAGAAATTAAAGTATATTATAGTGAAAAAGAGATGTGCAAACTGGACTCAAAGAAAGCACAGGAAGGAGACAAAATTAGTACTAATGACCTGAGACCACTTCAGCATGAACGTACAGTGCCATTATATCTGTTATTCACTAGGCCTTTTAAGTGTGGAAACATTCCTGAAAATTGGAAACATACACTTGTTAAACCTATATTTAAGGGAAAGGGGAGTAGGGCAAACCCAGAGTCGTACAGCCCCATATGTTTGCTTTCTTGTTGTGGTGTCAGAATTGGATAGACTGGGACTTGAAGCCATATATTGGCATGTATATATTGAAAACAGATCTAAAACTACATGTAACATTATGGTCTATAATAGTATGATAGCTATAAATGAAAATAGTGCTGTGATATAATTTAAATGGACTTAACGTCAGCATTAAATTAGAACAATTAAGTATCAATGTAATCTTAACAAGATGAATAGCTGCATGGCTTACAAATAGGGCATGGCAAGTATCATACAATTATACAGGTGAAATTCTAGGTTACAGTCAGGGTGTCCCACAGGTGTCTGTCCTAGACCCATACTTGTTTAGATTGTATCTTACATTTCAGATCTATCTTTTTCATCTGAGGTGTTCTATAGTCTGTATGCAGATGACTCAAAAATAGGAAAACTGCTTACATCTGTTACAGATAGGATGTGTCTGCAAAATAACCTGACTAAACTGACCATGTGACCACAAGAGAATAACATGCTAATAAATACATCAGAACTAAGCACATAAGATTTGGAAGGCATATATTGAAGGATGAATATTTAATACAACACACAGTGATTGAAATTGTAGATTAATTTAAGGACCCGAGTATATGAGAAGATCCCGATTTTTATAATCATAGCAACCGATTTTGTTAATGACAGTTATAGAACTACACATTGTATAAAAAGATTTATAAGGTCAAGTAAGTCAGAAATGATGAAATCATTGTTAGTAAGTTACTTTAGATCCAAATTAGAGTATGGAATAACAATATGGAAAATGATAAGAAAATAAGCATCAGTAAATCGAAAAGAGTACGGTTATCAAAAAGTAGTAGATAATAAACAGGCGACCAGTGTAGAAGATTAACTAGGAATGAGAGATGTACAAATTTGTTCCCTGAGAGAGCAGGTGATACAAGGAACAGACTACCAAATTATGTTAAAACAAACACTAGTTTAGATATTTTTAAGAACTTGGACACTTATTATGGGAATAATTGTTTTTGTATATTGGTAGGCTAGAAGGGCATCATTGCCTGTGCCTGAAATATCTGTACGTATGTATGTATGTATGTATGCATATATGTAAATGAAGCTCTAGGCAAAGGATTCCACAGGTCCCTTAGTGTACACTGGTGCCCCCTGCACATTTCCAGTGGTCCTCTCCTGTCTCCCCCTATCCTGACCGCACACTATCCAGGTAGATTACTTATTCCTTCTTTTTGTACACTCTGTCTTACATTTTAGCCTTTTTTCTTCCATTCTTTAAACACACACTAATGGTCCAAGACTCCACTGTAATCCATGTGGATGAAGTAACTGAATTTAGTCAAGGTCCTGGAGGCCACTAGGCCCCCAGAAGACATATGCTTTTAGATGCTCTAAGGAGCACCTCAGAGCTTTTTCTTATAGTCTTTAGATCCAATAATGGCCTGAATATAAGTTATGAGCAGTGTCAGTGGCTCAGCAAGTAGCACACTCACCTCTGGTGCTAGAAGATCAGAAGGCAGTGGATTCTATTCCCAACCCAGGGACATAGATTCATACCTCTCAATTGTACCAAATTCCTCAGTATTTACCAATTTTGAAGGCAAAATAATGGGGTGCCATGAAATCCTGAGTGGCCCCTTTCATTCCTGATTATTTTTTTTTGCATTACAACTTTAAATTTACGTCTGACGTCACCATGCATCACCAGCCTACAGGGGCATATGTGATGACATCAGCTACTGCTTATATGACTCAATTAGATATTTATTTTGAACTGTTTTGGAGTGAAACAGAGAATATAGCAGCTGTGCACAATTTAAGTTTTGCAGAGTCCACCCAGCACCCACCCACTTGTCTGTCTCAAGAATTGTAATTGTATTTTATGTGATACGCATGCTAATGGGCCCAGCTAACACTTATGAAATCTATTTAAGCAGACAATCAGTGGTTCGTTATTTGTAGGCAGTGGCACAGCCCTCTTTTTGTATTTTACAGTCAGTGGTTCATTATTTGTAGGCAGTGGCATAGCTCTTTTTTTGTATTGTATCTGATACACTAGTGTTTTGTTATTGCTATACGTCCATTCATTATTTACTCTTAAGGGGAGTTTGTATTTTACCTGATAAGTCCGTTCAATTCCAGACATTCTATTCAGAAGGTGTGTGTGTGTGTGTATTTTAGCTGATATAGGAATAGGAAGAACTGTGTGTGTGTGTATTTTATCTGATACAGGAAGAACTGTGTGTGCATTTTATCTGATATAGGTTTGCTGTAAATATATTAAATTCTGGCCGAAGAGGTGTGTGTGTGTGTGTGTGTGTGTGTGTGTGTGTGTGTGTGTGTGTGTGTGTGTGTGTGTGTGTGTGTGTGTGTGTGTGTGCGTGCATGCGTGTGTGTGTGTGTGTGTGTGTGTGTGTGTGTGTGTGTGTGTGTGTGTGTGTGTGTGTGTGTGTGTGTGTGTGTGTGTGTGTGTGTGTGGGGGTGACATAGCAATTTACTCTTAAGGGGAGTTTGTATTATATCTGATATAGCAATTCTGGCCACTCTATTCAGTATTCAGAAGGTGTGTGTATCTTATCTGATATAGTTTTGCTGTGTATCTGATATAGCAAAGAGGCCATGTGTAACGGCTTTATCTGATAGAAGGTGTAGTGTATAATAGCCAGGTCTATATTATAACCTTGAATGTTTAAAAGAGTGAAGGCTCTTTAATCGACCCCTTAAAATCGAAAGCACTAAATCCCGAACACACGGAATAGTGATTTTTTTCTCAGGGAAACAAATCACTGGGCCGTTTTTGGGACTTTGACATTTCCTTCACTGTAATGCAATCTCGGAGTTGGTGTATTTAAGTAGGGTGTGTGTGGGGGGCATAGCCCCCCACAACAGGGGGTGTGGGGGAAAAGCCCCCCCACTTCATTTTGTGTTGAGATTTTCTTCAGTAATTTTTTTCCCTGGGAAAAAAATTGCTGTTTCGTGTGTTTGGGATTTAGTTTTTTCGATTTTAAGGGGTTGATTAAAGAGCGTTCTGTCTTTTAATTGTTCGAGATTATAATATAGACCCTAATAGCCTTATCTGATATAGTTTTGCTGTAAGTCCAAGGTGTGTGTGTATTTGTGTGTGTGTGTGTGTGTGTGTGTGTGTGTGTGTGTGTGTGTGTGTGTGTGTGTGTGTGTGTGTGTGTGTTTGTCTGTTTGTCTGATATAGTTTTGCTGTAAGTCCAAGGTGTGTGTGCCTATGTAAAATGCCCCAGTTAAATATACCTGGTGGTTAGTATTACTAAGGCTCAAACCCTGTACCTTAGGTACAAGGAGCAAGAGTCTGAATACCACCACTTGCGAATCAATGTCTGGAATGTTTGGCTCATACTTTTGGTCTGTTCCCAGTTAGCTAAATGAAAAAAGATAATAAAATGATGAAAGAAATTTAGTCTTATTTTTTCTTGAAGGAAACAATAAGTTGTGCTTAAAGCTTAATATACTGATGTTAGATTGGGATGAAAGTAAAAACACAAATGACCACAGGCATACCTTATACAGCTAAGGGTCATGGAGAGGAAACCAGATCACTTGGATAAAATCAATACTGAGACAGGGAGCACATGCAGACTTCACACAGAAGGAATTACAGACAACATTTCAGCCAGAGAACCAAGCTCTGTGAAACAGCAACACTACTTGCAGGGCCACTGTCACAGTGACCAGTTTCTATCATCACGTCCTGCCCAGACTGCCACAGTCACTTATGGTGTATTGTGCTGATATTTGTTCATAGCTTCATAGGTAATAGGATGATAATAGCCTATTGACCAGAGGGTCATTACAAGCCTAGCTATTAAATCCCAGTATAATACTAGATGAGAGATATTGTCTATGCCCAAGGTTTTTCTATCAAGGACCCCATGTCCAGGAGAAAAGCCCGGGCAATCCTTGGCAGAAATTTAACGTATCCCTTCCAGTCATCCACATTGCACTTACACAGGGTCATGCAGGTGCTCTGCTTGATATGGATTGGAAGCCTCTAAGAGATGTATCTGTCTCTCCAGCAGGTCCTGTTTATGTCGCAGGCTAGTTTGAGATCCCTGGAATGGGTGACTTTAGTCCCATTTGACTTACAGGTGTGCAGCATTTCCATTAGATATGAGTCAGAGATAGCCCTGTAAACCAGATATAAGTCGTCTCTAAGCAGTCTATATGCTGCTGATTACAGTGACAGCAACTTCAGTCTGTCCACATAAGACATGTGCTGGAGACCCTGAATTTTCTTAGAAATCTCTAAGGTATCTCAAGTTGCTGCAGGTATTTGTCTAAACCAAAGGGATCATTATATTCAATAATAGGCCTGATGAGGAATGAGTACAGGGGAATTATAACCTCTTTTTGCTCTTAAGGTGATGCCTTTGCTAATCAGGTGAGTATATACAATGCCTTCCTCACAACAGTAGACACATGGTGAGTAAAGATGAGATCACGGTCAACTTGTGTTCCCAGGTCTCTCACTACTGAAGTAGTACTTAGGGTTGTTGTTTGTCTTTCGGCTTTTCCCGGTAAGGGGTCGCCACAGCGGAACTCCAGTCTACTAATGATTGGCAGTAGAGTTTTACAAAATACCGAGGTGCCAGCTTGACACCCAACCTTCAACAAAGGCACGCCCATTTACACACGCATGTCTTTCAAACGCTACCCAACCACGGGGAGGACATACAGACTCCACACAGAAGGCACTCCCAAGCCCAGCCGAGAATCAAACTGGAGAACCTCTTGCTGTGAGGTAACAACACTACTGTTTATTTTATAATCAGTAGGAACATTGTTTTTACTGAAGGGAATGATGATTTTTAGCATTTAGTTTAAGACCATGGCTTTGGCACCAGTCATTGGTCTGTGTAAGCTCCTTTTGAAGTACGCTGACATCACTAGGGGATTCAGTGATAGCACCTAATTTGCAGTCATCCACAAACTTGGTTAGCCACAGCCCCTCCCTTTTGGCCTGAACTTCTAAGAGATATATGTCAAACAAGAGGGGGGCCCAGCACTGACCCTTGTGGGACCCCACTGTGACAGGTCTGCTGGTAGAGGTAAAGTCTCCCACTTTGTCTGAATGTTGTCAATCTGTGAGCCAGTTTGCAACCCACCTGACAGCATAGGGGTTGATACTCAACTGGATTAGTTTGTCAAATGTGGGATAGTGTCAAAGGCCTTGGCTGAATCAAAATAGGCTGTGTGCATGGCTTTGCCCTCATCTATGGCTCTGGTCATGTTCTTGAAGAAGTCCACCAGGTTTAGCAGGCATGACCTGCCCTTGACCAAACCAAACTGGGATGGATCCAGGGTTTGGAGGTCACCTATATCCTTATTTATGTGGTCCATGATGACTCGTTCCATTGACTTACAGATGAGGCTGATTAAACTTATGGGCCTATAGTTACCCGAGGTCTGTTGCCAAACCTCCCTTGTGGAGGGGGATAGCAGTTGCTGTTTTCCATTCAGTAGGGACAAAGCCAGCACTCAGGCTATTGTTGAATAGAGTACCTAATGGAGTAGTTTGCTCAGCTCTTGCTTTAGAACATTAAGAACATAGCCCAGAATGTCATCTGGTCCTTTGGAAGCTGCGTTCTTCGCCTTGGAGGGAGCATTGATGACTTGCTCTTTGGAGATGCAGGGAGGAGGAGATGATGAAGACATGGTTTGTGGTATGCTTGGGGGGGAGGATGGGAGGGTAAAATTTTTTCCAAACCTGTCTGCTAGCAGGTTTGCAATTTCTGCAGGGTCAGTGTGTGTGAGGCCATCCATAATTAGCTCAGCACACATCTGAGTCCTACATTTTAGGTTGCAGATGTGGCTGAAGAAAGCCTTATGGTTATCCTTGGCTATGGTTGCTAAATTTTTCTCATAGTTGCTCTTTGAAGATTTTATGAGTTGTCTTATTTGCTTGTTTAGGCTAAGAAGGGTGCTCTTCCAGTTCTGGGATCTCACTTTTGTATTTTTAGACAGCAGCTTTTTTCACTTATTGTATAATTTATTAATGCTAGACGTACACCAGGATGTTTCTTTTTCTTGAGGATCTTGCTTTAATCCTATCTGGCACAGCTGTGTCTATAAATCTGTAAATGTTTGTACAGGGCATCAGTGTATACCTTAGTATAACTGTCAATGCCATCTGTGGAAACTGGAGCTTGGAGGTTGATTACGCCTTCCCTTAGGAGGGTATAGTTAGCTTTGGTGAAGTTTTTTAGCCGGACTTCTCCTTTGGAAAGTTCTGGTGCTATTGCTACTTCAAAAATGACTGATTTATGGTTGGATTTAACCAGTGCAGGCCCTACACTTGAGACATTGCATCGGTCACTCATATTGATGATATTGGCGCACCTTGTGGGGTGGTGCACTATTTGTTCCAGGGCATTTTAGTTAACAAAGTCCAGGAACTTTTGTGTGAGTGAGTTTGAGTTCATATAAGTTTCCCAACTAATGGAAGGATAGTTAAGTCACCAAAGACTAGGGTGTTAAGTTGTATCTTAATTGTCTCATGTAGATCTAAATAAGCTGTGTGGGCATCTTGCTTCATGGAAGGGGACCTGTAACTGATGATGACCTGAAGGGAAGTCTTACCCATGGTAATTTGGACTTGGAGTAGCTCCACAGAGTTTTCTTGTCTAACCAGTGTAGAGATGTAATTACCTTTAATGAAGATAGATACTCCACCTCCTTTGGTTCTCACACTTTCTATTTGTGGTATGAAAGTGTGGAAGGCATTGTAGCCTTGCAAGGCCAGGGTACTTTCTGCGGCCTTGAGCTAGGTTTTTGTGACTGCACAGATGTCAACACCTTCCAGGGAGAGGAGTGCTTCCAGAGAGTGCAGTTTCTGATTTAACCTCCTAGCATTTAGTGGCATGACCCTTAGTTACTTTGTTTTTGATATTTTCACATCAAGAATTTTGTTGTTGTGACCTTGCCTAAAAAAAGGCATTATGCGGGAAGAAAGTGCCTTAGCCAGCAACCAAAAGCCTAGAGGTGCCAGGTGAAGAACATCTCTGGCAAAGCAGCGTGGTCTATCCACTATGTCATCCTAGGCAGACAGGAACTGGATCCCCTTAGAATGACAGTGGAAACTAAGCCAATTATTGAAGTCAGTCATTTTCTGTTTATATTGTAGTATCATCCTAGGTGAGGGTAAAATGCTTCTCAAAGGTAGGGACATACCTGCCTGGGACACATATTTTTATAGCTCAATCATGTCTCTCTTCATATAGTCCAGAGATGTACATCTCAAGTCATTCACACCAACATGAACTATGATGGAGTCATAACGGTAGTTGGTGTTGAGAGACTTGAGTGCATGTATGATCTGGTGAATTCTTGCACCAGACAGGTAGCTGACCATAACCTTCACCTTGTTCAACCTGGTGAGAGGGACATCTGTATGCATGTCTTACTATAGAGTCACCTATAACTAAAACATTTGGAATGGTTGTGCATTGCCTTAAGGGCTTATTTGGTGAGACACAGGTGTTAGAGTTTTTATGTGTATTGGGCACTTTGGGTGTTGTGTTAGGTGTAGCATGTTTGAGTTTTAGAGGTCTCTGGTGTTTAAGTAGGTTTCTGGAGAGTACCTCTGCATATGAAGGTTTATGTGTTGGGTGAATATCATGAATAGGCGTCATGGTGTGTAAGCTGACAACCTGTTTAGTGTTGCTCTTCTGGGCAAAAGAGAGCAGTGATTCCAGATTCTTAGTGTAGGAGCATCTCTCGCAAGTTGTACTTGCATGATTTAGGAGTAAGGGGTTGTCAGTGTATATGAGGAAGTTGCTACACTGCCTCAAAAAAAAAAAAAAAAAAAACATGTCCACCAGGCTGGCAGGAGAAACAGATAGAAACTGTCAATCTATAATGCAAGGTTTGAACCTGGTATCTCAGCAGATAAAGAGAAAAAGATGGGAGTATCAGGTAGGGAGCTATTTTAGGGTGACTAACCTATGGGGTGTACAGTAAGAGGTCTATAAAACAGGAGATATATAGGGTTTGATGTTGATAGATAAGAGGTAAAATCTTTGCTGGGTGGTTCACTGAACAGCTGAGAGCTATTCAAGAACTGCTGTGCTAGATAGCAGCCACTTCTATAGCAAAATACTTCTATTGGGGCATTTATAACCATCAAGAGTTACCCCCTCTGCTCGGTGATGAATGATGGTGCTCTATCCGCAATCAACAGCAAAGCAGCTAATACAAAGAAACCAAAGAAAAAGCTCAAACTGAGCCCTGCACCAATGAAACAGCTCAAACTGAGCCCTGCACCAATGAAACAGCTCAAACTGAGCCCTGCACCAATGAAACAGCTCAAACTGAGCCCTGCACCAATGAAATAGCTCAAACTGAGCCCTAAACCAATAACTTTCAATTAGATAGTCCTACTGTATGCTCCTGGCACAAGGGTATAGGGGGTCTTCTCCAAAAAAAAGATGTCCTGATTTTTAGTGCTGTGATGGAAAGATAAAAAAAACTATGACCAGCTTGATACCTTTAGGTACACTGCAATCCCTCCCCACAAACTTTCATCACAGACATCCCCCCAACAACAATAACAGAAATGTATTACCTGTGCACATCTCAGATATCTAATTGTGTTTAAACCCAGCCAGAGTAAAATATTCAGTCTGGCTTCACAAAAAAAGCACACTGTTTCTGCAAACCTAGAATAATGGCAATCTAACTTGAGCAAATGACAGCAGATTCAGTCATTTGTATTCACCTAAAGTTCCAGTACCCATCAATTAAAGCCAAATGGATTGACTGTATATACCTCAGACATCAAACTGTAATAAAATAAAAATAATAACAATTGGCTACAGTAATTTATTTTAATCCCCTTACACACGCACACACACACACACACACACACACACACACACACACACACACACACACACACACACACACACACACACACACACAGACACGCACGCACACACACACACACACACACACACACACACACACACACACACACACACACACACACACACACACACACACACACACACAGATGTCCCCACCAGTTTTCTGATCTTTTGGAATGACATCTTCCTCTACCCTTAATGGCAAGCTCTCAACAGCTCTTTCAATAGCATTTTATTTATTTGCAACCTGTCTGGCTCAGTTTTCTTGAGAACATCAATATTGATTTGTGAAAGTCACACAAATAAATGCAGGAATTATATGGTTTCTACGAGGATATAGCTCACCTCTTTAACTTGCATGTATTGGGGTTTTCCCCATACTACCCTAACTGTGTATAATTTACCCCATGGCTGAGCTATTCTTGAAAGGTAAAAATTACTTATTTATTTGCCTTGGTTTTCTGGGAAAGTCCAGCTGGGCAAAGCCCATTTTTAGCAGTGGCCCAGGAAGAACAGTTTTATATTATATACATTTGAATGAACTAATAGTAAAAATATACTCTAACACTCAGGATTAAATAACTTAAAAGGAAAACACCATCTTGCATACCCCAATTACAGTATTTACAGCATGTTAAGCATAGACATATTTATAGAATATAGTATATACAGCATGTATAGCTCAGACGCATATCATTAGAACATTCAAGAACTGTTTTACAGTGGAGGTACACACACCTACTGTCATTTTATCACACTGACAGGAGGTTAGGCATATGCATATTTTATCCTGGCAGTTAAATCCACTTGAGACCTATAACCAGAAAATTATTGTAGTGAAAGTGTGAGAATGTTGTGATATTTATTTGATTTGACTGCATGAGGAGGGAATTAGTAATGAGGTCCATACAAGGACAGAACTGTTATATGGGTAGGTAGTTTCATTTGGATTATAAGTTATAGACAAGATAAGATTTAAAATATGAATGGGTCTTGGTAATTGGGTTATTACAAGTGCAGGACCATTTTCTTCAGAAGTATGTGTTAAAAGAGATTTTGAATTGTAGATAAGATAGGATATTTCTGGTGTCTACTAGGACTGAGTTCCATAATTTAGTAATGTGTACAGAGTATAGGTAGTCACCATTATGATTTTTTACTAGGTATTGGCTTATTGGATGCAGTTCTCGGGGGGGGGGTGTGAAACAGCTTAATAACTGGCTAGTGGCAAGGCACCTGTCTGGGGGTATACAGGATGTTGTCAGCAGTCTTACTGTGAGAAAGGGCTAGTATATTATATAGCTGTAGCCAGTTAAGGCAGAGTAGAACCTCATAGTGATGTGTTCTGGTAATGTGGTTATTTACAAACTTTGCAATTTTATTATAAGATTGTTCCAGTTTAGCTTGCTTGGAGAACAGTAGGTTAGTGAAAATTGATGAGACGTATAGAAGACTAGAGAGCAGAAACATCTGAGCTATAGTCTTATATATAAATTATGTTAGGAATGCTTTCCCTTTATAAACACTCCTAGTTTATGGTAATTCTTTTGAACTGCTTGCTGAATGTGCAGTTCAAATCTTAATTTATGATCTATTTTTACCCCCAGCAATTTTGTATTTTGTACTAATTTAATGCTAGTATTATTGACTGCTCTAGAGGATTATGAGCAAGTCTCCAGTTGTATAGAAGCCAAGAAATCTTAGCATCCATGTTGAGGACACATAACAAACGGTTACAGTCGGCAACATGATCACAGTTCTTTCTAGTCAATAGAGCTTTATTTACTCCATGTACTTGCAGTTACAGAAAAAAAATTATAAAGTGTTTTACCAGCTTTGAAAGCAAATAAAGCACTTAGCGAGTGCTGCTGCATAGATAGCATGTACAAATTATCTTACTTGTTTAGGAATTCAGCTGGGGAGGTTAACAAAGGAGAAAAGTCATGGGTGTTTCTTAACTATTGCTGTAATTTACTTTGAAAAAAGTTACTTTCAGAACATTGATGCATTTTGTGAACAATAAGAATGGTAATGCTGGCATTTTTGAACAACTGTAATGTTCAGTTGACAGAGCATAAATATGAGGCAAGGCAATGGTTACACCCCTGAAAGTGCTGTTATGACTGGGTGTCACCCTACAGAAGTGCTTTACAGGTTTATCTTTTTTCTGATATTGGAGAGTGAGACAGCCGTGCCCTGGCCCAGCAATCAAGGAGCCTCAATCCTCACCACTAACACAAGGGAGGTCATCTCTGAGAAGAGGAAAGGATAACTAATGCACACAGTAAAGTACAATTTCCCTTAAGTGCACACAGAGATCACAGTCAGTCTGGGGCTGGATGCTCCCTTGCTCACCAGGTCCCCAATAAGACTCCCCACTGGCACAGCTATAGGGTCCAGGTCTCAGCCTAACTGGGTAAGCTAAAACTTCCAGTACCCTGTCTGTCCAACCAGTGCTTCATGTCTCTGCCCAGGTAGCTGATACATACACACACTCACATACTTCGAGAAAAGGTTATACAACCACACAAACTTTCCTGAGAAAAGGCTGGCACAGGTTCTCCAGCTGTGCCCCTATTACCCAGACCATACAGTAGTAATTCCTGCCACCACTCAGTTAATTATCAGCTACTAAAAGACCCTTAAAAGGGTGTCCAGTTATTACTGTGCAATATTATAATCCAGTGGTAGCATGACTAATCAGTCTCAAGGCTTATTAAAAGGGCTTATTACAATAAACTCTATAAATATATAATGTACTCTAAAGCATACTTTATCTCTACATAAACCAGGCACAGGTAGAAAGTTTTAAAAATATTTAATAATAAATAATTAAAACACAAGACAAAACTACTACACCACAGAGATATCTAAGAGTTCAGAGATCACACAGAAACTTAAAATAATACAGTAATACAGTAGTACAGGTCTGATTTCAAAGAAAAATACCTAATTAATCTTTACTAGCTTTAACTATTCCTACAAGAAATCACAGTGTTAAAACTTACATGTGAGCTTAGGCAGAGTGCTGAGTTAGATATCCAAGATCAGAATGCTTCCTGCCTCTCACTGAATGATAGTTTTTAAACACTAACCAACAGATCTGCTGAGGCCCTCCCAAATTACATAATTTTGACACTTAGGTTTTCTCAGGCCACAAACTGCATTATTTAGCAAGCTAACACCTGCTCAGAAATGTACAACAATACAAGGCATTTCACATATACAATCTAGCAGAAACGAGATCAATAAAGCACCTTCCACATGTAAATTCTGGTCATAAACTTTAGCCTTAAAACAATGGGCCTTAAACCTTCATCCAGACTCACTGGAGCCGAATTCTAACATGAAAGGGTCACAACATGCTTCACTGGGCTAGTAGAGTGCAATGTTATCACATATTTTGCAGTTCCACATTTCACAGTATTCTTTAACACTCAAGAAAACATGCCTGTATTTTACATTTATTTACAAATGCCAGAATTATATATCAAATTCTATTTGACTAGGCTGGCAGCCTTCACCCATCTCTCCCCAATCGTCGCAGAGAGTAATTATGGTGCCCTATGCTTACAATATTGTTAAGTTGCAATACCTTGATTTTTGGGTTGGAGATGAAAATATCATTAGATTAGTTTTGTTTGCATTTAGAAGTAGTTAGATTGTCCCAGACAGTTTTTAATTTTTGTAAGGCAATGGTACAGGTCATCTTTGAGCTGTTTGTTTTAAGAGGCAGCACATATTAGTGTTGGATTAGTTTTGTTGGTTTAGAGACTGTTTGCATTTTATTTATAAATATATTAAAGAGTAAAGGTCCTAATATTGAACCTTCTGGCACACCTAATGTTGTTTGTTGATGAGCTGACAGCATATCAGCCCAGCATACACACTGTGTTTGGTGGCCAAGTAACTTTCAAACCAATTGATTGTACAGTTTGTGAAACCCAGTTCATTTAGTCCAAGTAACAGTATGGGATGTAAAACTGTATCAAATGCTTTGGGCTGGTCTTAAACTAGGGATACAACTATTTCATCTTAATTAAGTCTCTTAAAAATAGTTAATGAAAGATATCAGTGTAGTTTCTGTGCTATGGTCTGGCCTAAATCTATGCTGTATTGCAGAACGTAACTTGTTCTTTGCTAGGTAGTTGATCAACTGCATATGAACACATTGTTAGTGTATTTTAAATTGAGAGGACATGATAGCTATGGATCTGTAGTTTGCTACTTCAGATGAGTCGCCACCATTATGTAAAGTGATAACAGAGGACTGATTCCAGAGCCTTAGAGCTGTACCTTCTTGGAAAGAATGATTTGTAAATATAGATACTGGGTATGCAATGGCTTCTGCATGAGTGTCCAGTTTTGCCAAAGGACACAATTCTGCATTTCTAGCATTTCATTTTATGAAGTGGTTATACAGTCTCTCCTAAAGAATTTGGAAGTCAGATGAGGAGTTAATGTCAGCTCAAAGCTTGCAGTCATCTGCAAACTTGGTCACTCACAGTCCTTTAACATTAACCTTGACATAAGAGAAGTAAATACCAAAGAGTAGTGGTCCTAGGACTGATCCCTGTGGGATATTGCTGGTAGCTACTGTTTTCAAAGAGTATGTGCCTCTCACATTAATAGATTGGGTTCTGTTAGTTAGCCAGTTTGCTATCCAGCAGGTAACACATATGTTTACAATTAGATTAGCTTGCCAATAATGCCAGAATGTGAGATAGTTTCAAAGGCTTTGGCCAGGTCCAGGTAGGCAGTATGAACCAATATGCCTGAGTCTAATGCATCACTGACTTGTTCAAAGAATCAAGGCAGATTCAGAAGGGAGGATCTGCCTTTAGCAAAACCAAACTGGCTTGGATCCAAGGCTTGTATACTGCCTATTTTATTGTTAGTTAAGTTCCAAAATGATGCATCCTCCTAGTGCTTTGCAGATAAGGTTAGTGAGGCTTTTAGGTGTATAGTATCCTGATCAGTAGTGGATCCCCCTTGTGGAGGGGGATGGCAATTGCAGATCTTCATTTCTCTGGCACTAGTCCAGTGAAGAGACTCAGGCTGAATAGGCTTACTAGTGAGGTTTCTCTTATTGTGATTGTGATGTCCCTGCACTGGCCCAGTAATCAAGGAGCCTCAATCCTCACCAGTGGCAACAGCTAGGGGACATACACATTGGGAGGATGACAAGTACACACACAGTAAAGTGCAATTTCCCTTAACAGCACACAGAGATCACAGTCAGTCTGGGTCCAGATCCCCAATAAGACTCTCCACTGGCACAGCTATAGGGTTAAGAGCTCAGCTGAGGGGCCAAGCCAAGACCTCCAGCACCCTCTCTGTCCAACCAGTGCTCCATGTCCCTGCCCAAGTTGCTAACACACACACTTTGAGATTTGATTTATAAACAAACACACACACACACACACACACACACACACACACATCTGGGGAAGGCTGGCACAGGTTTACTAGCTCTGCTACCTTCTGCCCAGACTATAAGGTAGTTTCCTCTGTCACCAACCCCTACTTATCAGTTACTATAAGGCCCTTACAAAGGATGTCCAATCCTACTGTGTAATGTTACTATTAATCCAAACGATAGGCTGATCAAGACTTGCAAGGCTATTTATTAGTGGCCTGCACAGTGTCGCCAGATACATATGCAAGTACTTTAAGAGCTTAAATATGTTTCACAAATATCAGCCACAAAGATAGGTTTAAATATATTTAATAATAAATAATAAAAGAACAAGTCAATACTCAGTCAATTAACACAGTAACTTCAGAGTTCAAAATCACAGGAAATATTTTAAAACAACATTGCAGGACAGTCTCAAATAAATACCGAAATCATCTAAACTGATCTTTAATATATTCCTATCTATATCCAAGAGAGATACAATGCCCTAAATCTTACTTACAGCAAGGCAAGTGCAGATGATGATGAGTGGATGTTCTTGCTAGGCCCAAGAAAAAATACAAATTGCACGGTCTCTCTCTGAGAGACTTCTCAAATTAATATCAAAGATTACTGCTGGGCCAGCTTGGATGATATCACTCTTTGTCACCTGACTTCAGTCCCAGGCTAAACAGAAACTAACAGAATTTAACATTTCTGTGTGAGAAATACATATCTCTCAGATCTTTGCAGCTGCTAGGAAGTAATAAAGCAATAAAACACCTCCACATCTCAAATCTAGTAATTATTTCTTTTTCAAGACAATACAAAAACTTCTAGCTCTAGACATTGTGTCTGCTACACTGAAACTGAGAGAGAACCTTTACAGCACAGTCGTAAAGCAGTTTAATTTCAACTTATTTTATTGAAGTTTTGCAAGTTAACTCTTTTATGTTCTAGTTTCTACTGTTAAAATATGCATTTCCACAGGTATATAGTTTACCTGCATTTCTGTTCTAAGTCAGCAGGACATGGTGTGGTTGCATTTTAGCTCAGTACATAATATACAGTTCTGTATAAATCATATCAATATTCACAAATGATATAGAATTATTTACAAAATTCCAGATAACTTGGCTGGCAATATTTCCCTATATCACAGTGATTATGTCCAGGATGCACAATAATGTGCAGATATGCAGGTCTGTTATTTTATTTTGCATACTATAGGCATTTGTATGACATATCTTTTTTTTATTCCACTAGGGCTGCTGCTGCAAAAAAGGTGCATTAGGATTGCTCAAGACGGTGATATGTATGCTAGGACCTGGATTAGGGTAAATGCCCCCATATTTTAGAAGACATTTGTGCTTAGATTTTTGCTAGAGTTTAAAGTTTTGTAATACGGTTTGGATGTATTGGATTTATATCTCTCCAATGTCAAAAACACTGGCTCCATGAGTCCTGATTATCTGCTAGCTGCCTTCTTGTTGGCACCTGGCACTGCCAGGTAAACTCACTACTAAGCCTATTCAGCCTGAGTCTCTCCACTGGATCTGTGTCAGAGAAATGAAGATGTGCAATTGCTATCCCACTCCACAAGGGGGATCCACTACTGATCAGGAAACTATAGACCTATAATCCTGACTAGCCTTATCTATTATTTTTTATTAACTTATCTATTTATATGTTGGGAAAGTGTAGCATTATTACTGGAACAATGATGGACAGGGCAAACATATGAAGAAAATGGGAGACATTCTGTTTAAGTCTGGACAGTTGAGGGGTAAGGTAAAAAACACTGCAATCTTTGGTACTAAAAGAACTGCACCATTCAACTGTTTAGATTTTTACAGATTATCCTGATTTTTTTCTCATATTTTGTTCCATACCTCCTACGATATTTGAAAATTGTTTCTTAGCTTATCTTGATAGAAAATTAGACCGCTCAACAATAGTTAAACAACTGGACTTTTCTACTGGGATATGCTTGATTTGCAGCAGCCACGCTGATTGGGGTGTCCAATGAGTGTGCATGTTTTGGAATACTAATGCCCTTTTATTGTTTGATTTTGTATAAATAATGTTTCCATTGTTTTTTTCACCCTAGTAGAAGGGATGCTATTTGCTTTTGGTAATGTTAGGGGGAGGAGTGATAGTAGTGACTGCTGACTGTTTGGCTTATTGCAAGTCACCCTGTATTTTTATATCAGAAGTTATATGGTTACACTTATTTTATTAGTTATTAAGGTGTTATGCTGTGTCTACACAAGGTAGGGGAGGGAGTTACAACAAAATCAATTTAAGGAGATACAGTAGGCATGTACTAGTGTAAATCCTACAGCTATTAATATTCCTGTTCCCAAGTTGACATTTTATCTGTCAGTAGAACACATGACAAAACTCTGTAGGCTTAAAAGCTCATTAGATGGCCATTAAGTGCTCTGTTCTTATCCCTTTCCATCTTTCTCCTTTCCAAGTATCAACCATAAGTTATCACATTAGTCCTATATGCATTTTGTCCATAATATGGTTATGAGAAGCTTTTTCATATTAAGTCATCTTACATATAGTGTAAGGGAGACAGTCGAGTTGCCGAAAGCAGTTAGTGTGAATGCCATTTTCCATTTTCAGTGATGCTTGGAACTGCATTTCCTCACTGTCATTTGAGTATGTAGCCGATGTATATAAGTTGAAGGTGTGGAGGTCTCTCCCCTCCACATAGGGAGATGCAGGTGGCTTTTCCCACCCCCAGAAATACAATAGCACTTGTTTATTTTATTCTGAAAGTAGTTATCAACTGTCTTTATTAGTGAGAATGGGAGATCAACATGATACCAATTTGTATTAACTTATTTTATGCAGTGAACAGATCCAGTGCAGATTTTCTGCAGGCATGAGTTAGGCCAGAAGGACAATGGTGAATACAAAGTAGATGGACAGTTTGAATGTATAATGTTATCCTTCATCTTGTCATTTATTGGTTCATAGGATGATACTAGGCTATTGGCCCAGAGGCCCTTAGAAGCCTAGCCAAGAATTGTGCTCATGTCGCTGCTTTGTTAAATTTAATGCTTGCTATACTCTGAGCTACCCATGAAAATTCGAATGGATCGTTCCTATATAAAATGTCAGCTGATTAATAAATGACTGAAGGTTCATTCTTTTTCTTTTGTCATTTATTTATGTATTTATTTATTATTTTTTATTTGTTGTTCAGATAGGTAGGCTGATATTTTGACTTTTCTCAGCCATGACATTTTCTGTTGTCAGATAAGCAACATTTCCACCATTTGAGGATCCTTGCTCATACAGTAGCATAGAGCTCATCAGCATCTTTTTACCCTCATAGTAGGACTTCCAAATGATCCCATAACATTCAAAGACAGTAGTGATCGGTATGAGTCAATGCTCATTAAAAGCAGTTCCTCTGGGATGATTCATAAATGATATACCATTTTTTGGGGGATGGGGAGCTGTAAATATTGTCAAAGCTTATATTATCTCAGCCTGCTTCTGTAGACATAATTAGTGGCAGTGTGGATGTGCTGCTGACCTCAGTTGTGGGCCTCTACAATACCAACTGCTTTCCATCAGCCTCCTAAAGAAGAACTGTTGCCGGAAGCTTTAGTCTTGCCTTTCTTGCCTGCCTTATGTTGATCTGCCTCAATTTCTGAGCTCAGGTCACCTGATTCCCTGGCAGAACTATAACTGCACTTAAGGATCAACCCAAAGAAGCACAGTCATGAGCACGTATGCAAATCATAAGTACAGAATCACTAGTCAAATGACAAAATCTGTGCAGAATTAATGTCAGGGAATATATGCAAGGCATCATGAGTGAGTTCAATGCCCATTAGAAATAACTGCTGTGTACAGATATCCCAAACTACATGAAGAAGGACCGTATTTTATTTATAGATAGTGCATAATGGGTCATTACCAGCAATCTGACATTTTCTGCACAGGACAGGCAACTTAGTATGGACATCTTTTTGAATGAACAGAATATCTGGAAGCAATTTCCAGAGTCTGGCAGAGAAGCTCAGTGGTTAAAATGTCTGCCTTGCAGCTCCACTGTCTGTGGTTCATTCCTGACCTCTGGTCACTGTCTGTGGTAGAGTTAACATTTTTTTCTCGTGGTTGCATGGGTTTTCTCTGGATACAGAGCTTCCTCCCAACATGCTGACCCTAGTTGTGGCTGAAAATGGTCAAAAACAGACCATTTCACTTAGGTGGTTAAAATGAATACAGTAAAACATAAAACTGCATAAATTCCACAACTGAGATAATTTAAACTTGAATTCATTAGTTAGAAAATTATTTTACATACTGTTCTTGCCAACATAGCAGGTGAGACCTATGATTACAGTGCTGATGACCCAGTCACTGGATTCAGACATAGTTCTCTATGACTATACCTGAGACCTACTCTGACTTAACTGCAAGGGAGCTAATCAGCCAAGAAACTGAGGCACCTCCAGCCAAGAAATGGGCGCACTGCTAAAAGAAAGCAAACTGGGCTAAAACAGATCAACATTTATTTGTTGTAAAGGGGACATACAAAGGGGTCAACAGAAAACTGAACGGGTGTGCTCAAAAACAACAAAGATTAAAACAGAGATTAAACTATGTTTCTAGTAGCCTGAACTTAATGCATATAGTTACTTTTTTACGTAGCTTTCTTCTTTTCTAGTTTGCCATTATGTGCAATGTTTATTTGTTTGTTCCTTTTTCCATTTGATCTGTTCTGCAAAGTTTATTGGTTTATAATTCTTAAGAAAATTTAGAAAAAATATCTTTCTAGTGTTCATAAGCCAAATGGTGGTATTAGAGGATAGAAAATATGACTTTGCAAAGCAAATGTTAATAATAAAAAGGAAAATATATTCCATATTAAGAACAGGGGAAGAGGGAAGGGCACTGCAAGTGATGCTGTTTAGGAACAGTTCAGACAAATGTGCAAACAAGTGCCAAAAATGGCCTTCGAGAAAATGAGACTAAAGAACACTATATGTCTCTCTGTAAAAAAAAAAGGAATTCTAATTATACAAATATTAACAAATATGATAAGGAAGGACGAAAGTACCCTGAACTGGAAAAAATACATTTATCAAGGAATTTTACTGCAAAATCCTTCCCTTAGAAAAACATAATGACACCAGCATAACCATATAGTATGCCCATGAAAATGGCTGCCCATGAGATTTAAGCAGAAAACATAATAATGCTTAAATGCTTAAAAGCTGAAAGAATTAAATTGTGATGATTTCTAAGACATTTATCTTCTTCCTTTTAGTAATTTTATGTCTCTCTGTCTTATGAGTGAAAGCAATGCTATTTTAGCTGTCTATAATGGAAAGGATAACAAAATGGGTGTAGATAATAACAGATTGTTCTCCTGAGTTGTGTATCAAAAGCAATGGAGAAGAATCCACTTTAACTAATTAACAGATTAAATATGAAGGCAGGCTGGGCCAGACATCAGCCAGCATAGCTTTCTTAATGGAAATTCTGCATTGGCAATTGCTTAAACGTTTACAGCTGGATCACAGTGGCTGAAGAGTAAGGTCTTGAGGCAGTGATGTACATCAATAGAAGTACACAAGAAACAGCAGTGCAGGAACAGAGTTCCCACACTTCTCCATAGTGGCATTTGAAATGGCATTAAATCAGAAAATTAATAATAATTTCTGAACCTACAGCCTTAAATTAGGTGTGTTAGTTGCCCAGTATAACTTGCACTGGTGACATTTTCCTATGAGCACTGTAGCATCTGTGAACATTAAGTATATCTTGCTTCAGTAATGCCCTACAGTGAAGCATTGCAGTAAGTGGTTTTCATTGCTTCATATGTTAGATTTGCTGTGTCTGAGCACTACACATGATATGTCTGTTTTTTTTCTCCAGAGTTGCTTTTTATGCCATGTTTGCCTTATGAGAAAAATGCTGGCATTGGGACTTTCATTGCACCTTATAGACTGAATAGGACAGTTACACAGGATGACTAGAAAGGGAAGCTCCAGTGCTTACATTCATAACAACATCCATAAAGGGGCACCATGGGGTTCAGTGCTGGGTCTTTATATAACCAGGACATTGTCTTTTGTCAGATGGCACATGGCCCGCTAGGTATGCAGATGGCAATAAATCTTATTGTGTCAAAGGGAAAAACAAGTCTGTTACAAGCATGCAGAGAACCCCTGATTACATCATTGAATGGCCTGCACTGAGCACAATGATAGCCATAATCAATATGTGCAGTGTTTTGTACACGGAATTAATATGCCTAATACTGAGCTGAAAAATAAGTAAAGGATATGGAGATTATGATTGTCTTGGACTGCAGTGCTAAGGGACAGGTTAAATATAGTGCACCAAATCAAATACACTCCTATACTGTATTTTTGAAACCCACCAGATGACACAGCATATTGTATATCACCCTGGAGAGATGACGCTTAGACTACAGAGTTACTATTTGGTTATCAGAGATAAAATGTTTGATATATAAAATCAAATGTTTAAAGAAGATGTAATAAAAGTATTGTAAGCTTAATCCATTTGACTTATAAAGGAAGATTAAGAACACTACGAATGCACATACGTAAGCAGACAAGGGTAATGAGAGGCATGATCTGGAATCACCAAATCTCTTTAAATCCATGATTTAATTACATTCATTTAGTAGAGCAGAAGGAGATACATGAACTGCAAACATTGCTTGTGTTCAAAACAAAAATGAGACAGTGTTCTATGAGTTGAGGTTAAATCCATGGAATAAAATATCAGAAATCATCAGGACTACAAAAAAGACATTTCAATTAAAAGAAAGTATTTAAGAAATTGCATGTGAACTGAGAAATATACATTAGTATAAATACGATAACAGTTTGCACCACCAAGAAGTTAGTGTTCCTAAGTCAAATGAAAGCAAATAAATAAATCAAATAACCAGAAAGGCTTAGGAACAGCCCTGTGCAGTTAGAAGTTTTCAGCATTCAAAGCATCTATTCAGACCAAACACAATAGTTGTTTCCAGTTCAAAAATTCAGTTTACAAGCCACAGATTCTTAAGCAAGTCCAGACTTTATTTGAACACAAATAGCAGGTAAGCGCTTTCGCCAAAGAGGCTTCCTCAGACCATATACAAACAATTAGTTCAACACAGTCCATATATATATATATATATATATATATATATATATATATATATATATATATATATATATATACACATCTTCAATTAAAAGATGACATCATAATTAATTAATAAATATATGTATAAATTAATAATTTGAGATGCGACATAGCTTAATAAAAGACATTTCATTATTCCATATATATAGAAAACAGATATATATAATTAAAAACAATGTATATAAAAAATGCCTACCATCCAAGGCCTACCGAAAATACATAAAGACCCCACCCACCCACCAATGAGACCCATTGTAGTGGGTAGGGGTTGGGTAACTGAACCTCTATCAGTATACACAGAGAAAACACTGAGGCCAGTGGTTGATTTGAACCCCTTTATTCTTAGAGATACTAAACAGTTTTTGTTACACCTTTATAAGAAAATGGAAACTATACAGGATAATCTCCCTTATTTCTTAGTTACAATGGATGTTAAATCCCTTTTCACAGTTATCCCTAATCAAAAAGGTCTAGAAAGCATTTATCAGTATCTGACATGTTTCACTGATTTCCTTATTACCAAGGTAGATCTACTGTGTTTGTTGTTAGAAACAGTGCTTGAGAACAACATTTTCCTTTTTAACAATGATTTGTTCATACAAAGGAATGGCGTGGCTATGGGCACATCATGTGCCAATAGCTACGCCAACCTAGTGATGGCTATGTGGGAAAAGAAGCAACTGTTTCTACTACCGAGGTACAGGAAATATGTTATTTTCTATAGACATTTTGTGGATGATTTGTTTTTTTCTATGGATAGGAAATGAGAGAGAGTTAAACATTTTCTTTGAAGAAATTAATTTGCTTACAGAGTATTTAAAATTTACTAAAATGGAATCGATAGATAGTTTTACTTTTTTAGATGTTCATATAGAATGACTAAGTAATGGTAAATTAAACACAGGTGTTCACAGAAAACCCTGTTATAGAAATACCTTATTACACAGAGGAAGCATGCACCCCCGTTATGTTTTCAATAACATCATTAAAGGCAAAGCCATTCAAGCTTCTAGATTAAATCCGACACAAGATGGCTTTGAGAGAGAATTAGATGGTCTAAAGGATAGACTATTAGCTGGGACATACAATGCCGATGAGATTTCTAATGGTTTTCGGAGTGTTGAACATTACAGGGTTGATAAAGCGTGTCCCTATTTTTCTGATAAAGGGAGTGACAAGCACACTAATAGACTTAGTTCTGTCAGCACAAATAATTCACAACAAAACTTTTCTTTATTTTATACACATGATTTTGATCAAATTAGAGAAGTAATTTATAAGCATTGGAAAGTTTTGACTGTGGACCCTCAGATTAAAGAAATAGTGGGTGAATATCCACAGTTTTTATTTAAGAATAAGAAAAACTTTCATAGACTACTCTGTTATCCAAAGACTATTATATCCGATAATAATATTATTCATGATTTAGGTATGACTACTTATGGTAATTGTAATTATTGTTTTTATATATGTGATTCCAACATGTTTGTCCATCCTATCACATCTCAGTTTTATGTATTTGATGTTGTCGCCAATTGTAATACCGAACATGTTTACCTTGCTATATGTTCCTCCTGTCCTGCCTTCCATGTTGGTAAAACAGACAGAAGGCTTAGGGAACATTTATATCAGATATGCATTGAATCCAATTTGTGTCTTTCGGCTATTCCCAGTTAGGGGTTGCCACAGCAGAACTCCAGTCCACTAATGATTGGCAGTTGATTTTTACATATCAGCTTGCCAGGCCTGATGCACAACCTTCAATGAAGGTACACCCATTCACACATGTCTCCACGCAGAAGATGCTCTAACTGAGAATCGAACCAGACAGCATCTTACTGTGAGGCGACAACGCTACCGCAGCACCACCACTGAGGTTACCTATGCATTGAATCCAATACTAATGCTTTATCTAAACATGTCCTGGAGACTGATAGTATGCATACATTTAAGTTTATGGTTTTGTATGTTAATACCCCTACTTTAAGCGGGGGGGGGGGTGTTAGGAATTTTACAGAAAGAAAAGAGACCAATTGGATTATCAAACTCCAGACACATATAAATCCAAGTCTAAATGATAAAATTCCTCTTAAACCTGCCCTCAAGAATAGGAGATTGATTATTAGTAGTTTTTAATAGGAATGTCTTTTTATATCATCATGTGTCATCATTTAATTGAAGGTGCATATATATATATATATAGAGAGAGAGAGAGTATGTTGAACTAATTGTTTGTATATGGTATGAGGAAGCCTCTTTGCTGAAAACGCTTACCTGCTATTTGTGTTCAAATAAAGTCCGGACTTGTTTAAGAATCTGTGACTTCTAAACTGAATTTTTAAACTGGAAACAACTATTGTGTTTGGTATGAATAGACGGTTTGAATGCTGAAAATTTCTATCTGCACAGGGCTGTTCCTAAGCCTTTCTGGTTATCTGATTTATTTATGAGAAATATACATGTTGTAATTTATGACTTACATGCATATGGGTTTACAGCTCCATACAATGAGTGAGTGGGTCAGTAATTGAATTAGTAATTTGTGACTTACATGCATATGGGTTTACAGCTCCACCTAATGAGTGAGTGGGTCAGTAAATGAATGAATAGTATGTGACTTATATGCATATGGGATTACAACTCTACACAATGAGTGAGTGGGTCAGTAAATTAATGACTGCTTTGTGACTTACTCGCATATGGGTTTACAGCTCCACACAATGAGTGAGTGGGTCATTAAATGAATTAGTAATTTGTGACTTACATGAATATGGGTTTACAGCTCCACACAATCATTGAGTGGGTCAGTAAATGAATGTGTAGTTTGTGACTTACATGCATATGGGTTTACAGCTCCACACAATGAGTGAGTGGGTAAGTAAATGAATGAGTAATTTCTGACTTATATGCATATGGGTTTACAGCTCCACACAATGAGTGAGTGGGTCAGTAAATGAATGAGTAATTTGTGACTTACATGCAAGGGTTTACAGCTCCACACAATGAGTGAGTGGGTCATTAAATGAATCAGTAATTTGTGACTTACATGCATATGAGTTTACCGCTCTACACAATGAGTGAGTGGGTCAGTAAATGAATTAGTAATTTGTGACTTACATGCATATGGGTTTACAGCTCCACACAATGAGTGAGTGGGTCATTAAATGAATGAGTACTTTGTGACTTACATGCATATGGGTTTACCGCTCTACACAATGAGTGAGTGGGTCAGTAAATGAATGAGTACTTTGTGACTTACATGCATATGGGTTTACCGCTCTAAACAAAGAGTGAGTGTGTCAGTAAATGAATAAGTAATTTGTGACTTACATGCATATGGGTTTACAGCTCCACACAATGAGTGAGTGGGTCATTAAATGAATTAGTAATTTGTGACTTACATGCATATGGGTTTACAGTTCCATACAATGAGTGAGTGGGTCAGTAAATGAATGCGTAGTTTGTGAATTACATGCATATGGGTTTACAGCTCCACAAAATGAGTGAGTGGGTCAGTGAATGAATGAATGAGTAATTTGTGACTTACATGCAAATGGGTTTACAGCTCCACACAATGAGTGAGTGGGTCAGTAAATGAATGAGTAATTTGTGACTTACATGCATATGAGTTTACTGCAGTGGGTCATTAAATGAATGAGTAGTTTGTGACTTACATGCATATGGGTTTACCGCTCTACACAATGAGTGAGTGGGTCAGTAAATGAATTAGTAATTTGTGACTTCCATGCATTTGGGTTTACAGTTCCACACAATGAGTGAGTGGGTCAGTAAATGAATGAGGAAT
Source organism: Protopterus annectens (assembly GCF_019279795.1). NCBI lineage: Eukaryota > Metazoa > Chordata > Ceratodontiformes > Protopteridae > Protopterus > Protopterus annectens. Next base: position 1,211,853,471 of record NC_056727.1, read on the forward strand.
TTGTGACTCCAATGCATATGGGTTTACAGCTCCACACAATGAGTGAGTGGGTCAGTAAACGAATGAGTAATTTATGACTTACATGCATATGGGTTTACAGCTCCACACAATGAGTGAGTGGCTCAGTAAATGAATGAATAATTTGTGACTTACATACATATGGGTTTACAACACACAATGAGTGCATGGGTCAGTAAATGAATGAGTAGTTTGTGACTTACATGCATATGGGTTTTCAGCTTCACACAATGAGAGAATGGGTCAGTAAATGAATGAGTAATTTGTGACTTACATGCATATGAGTTTACAGCTCCACACAATGAGTGAGTGGCTCAGTAAATGAATGAGTTGTTTGTGACTTACATGCATATGGGTTTTCAGCTTCACACAATGAGAGAATGGGTCAGTAAATGAATGAGTAATTTGTGACTTACATGCATATGAGTTTACACTCCACACAATGAGTGAGTGGCTCAGTAAATGAATGAATAATTTGTGACTTACATACATATGGGTTTACAACAACACACAATGAGTGCATGGGTCAGTAAATGAATGAGTAGTTTGTGACATACATGCATATGGGTTTACAGCTCAACACAATGACTTAGTGGGTCAGTAAATGAATTTGTAATTTGTGACTTAAATGTATATGGGTCTATGGCTCTACAGAATGAGTGAGTGGGTCCGTAAATGAATGAGTAATTTGTGACTTACATGCATATGGGTCTACAGCTCCACACAATGAGTGAGTGGGTCATTAAATGAATGAGAAATTTCTGACTTACATGCATATTGGTTTACAGCTCTGCACAATGATTGAGTGGGTCAGTAAATAAATGAATAGTTTGTGACTTACATGCATATGGGTTTACAACTCCACACAATGAGTGAGTGGGTCAGTAAATGAATGAGTAATTTGTGACTTACATACATATGGGTTTACAGCTCCACACAATGAGTGAGTTGGTCAGTAAATGAATGAGTAATTTGTGACTTACATGCATATGGGTTTACAGCTCTACACAATGAGTGAGTGGGTCAGGAAACAAATGAATAATTTATGACTTACATGCATATGGGTTTACAGCTCCACACAATGAGTGAGTGGGTCAGTAAATGAATGAGTAGTTTGTGACATACATGCATATGGGTTTACAGCTCCACACAATGACTGAGTGGGTCAGTAAATGAATGAGAAGTTTGTGACTTACATGCATATGCATTTACACCTCCACACAATGAGTGAGTGTGTTACTAAAGGAATGATTACTTTGTGTATTACATGCATGTGGGTTTATCGCTCCACACAATGAGTGAGTGGGTCAGTAAATTTATGAGTAGTTTCTGACTTACATGCATATAGGATTACAACTCTACACTTTGTGAGTGAGTCAGTAAATGAATGAGTAATTTGTGGCTTACATGCATGTAGGTTTTCAGCTCCACACAATCATTGAGAGGGTCACTAAATGAATTACTAATTTGTGACTTGCATGCATATGGGTTTTCAGCTTCACACAATGAGAGAATGGGTCAGTAACTGAATGAGTTGTCTGTGACTTACATGCCTATGGGTTTACAGCTCCACACAATGAGTGAGTGGGTCGGTAAATAAATGAGTTGTTTGTGACTTACATGCATATGGGTTTACAGCTCCACACAATGAGTGAGTGGGTCAGTAAATGAATGAGTAGGTTGTGACTTGCATGCATTTGGGTTTACAGCTCCACACAATGAGTGAGTGGGTCAGTAAATGAGTGAGCAATTTGTGACTTACATGTATATGGGTTTACAGCTCCACACAATGAGTGAGTGGGTCAGTGAATGAATTAGTAATTTGTGACTTACATGCATATGGATTTATAGCTCCACACAATGAGTGAATAGGTCAGTAAATGAATTTGTAATTTGTGACTTTCATGCATATGGGTTTACAGCTCCACACAATGAGTGAGTGGCTCAGTAAATGAATGAATAATGTGTGACTTACATACATATGGGTTTACAACAACACACAATGAGTGCATGGGTCAGTAAATGAATGAGTAGTTTGTGACATACATGCATATGGGTTTACAGCTCAACACAATGACTTAGTGGGTCAGTAAATGAATTTGTAATTTGTGACTTAAATGTATATGGGTCTATGGCTCTACACAATGAGTGAGTGGGTCCGTAAATGAATGAGTAATTTGTGACTTACATGCATATAGGTCTACAGCTCCACACAATGAGTGAGTGGGTCATTAAATGAATGAGAAATTTCTGCCTTACATGCATATTGGTTTACAGCTCTGCACAATGAGTGAGTGGGTCCGTAAATGAATGAGTAATTTGTGACTTACATGCATATGGGTCTACAGCTCCACACAATGAGTGAGTGGGTCATTAAATGAATGAGAAATTTCTGACTTACATGCATATTGGTTTACAGCTCTGCATAATGATTGAGTGGGTCAGTAAATGAATGACTAGTTTCTGACTTACATGCATATGGGTTTACAGCTCCACACAATGAGTGAGTGGGTCAGTAAATGAATGAGTAGTTTGTGACTTACATGCATATTGGTTTACAGCTCCACACAATGAGAGAGTGAGTCAGTAAATGAAGCAGTAGTTTGTGACATACATGCATATGGATTTACAGCTCCACACAATGAGTGAGTGGGTCAGTAAATGAATTAGTAATTTGTGACTTACATGCATATGGATTTACAGCTCCACACAATGAGTGAATGGGTCAGTAAATGAATTTGTAATTTGTGACTTACATGCATATGGGTTTACAGCTCCACACAATGAGTGAGTGGCTCAGTAAATGAATGAATAATTTGTGACTTACATACATATGGGTTTACCAAAACACACAATGAGTGCATGGGTCAGAAAATGAATGAGTAGTTTGTGACATACATGCATATGGGTTTACAGCTCAACACAATGACTTAGTGGGTCAGTAAATGAATTTGTAATTTGTGACTTAAATGTATATGGGTCTATGGCTCTACACAATGAGTGAGTGGGTCCATAAATGAATGAGTAATTTGTGACTTACATGCATATGGGTCTACAGCTCCACACAATGAGTGAGTGGGTCATTAAATGAATGAGAAATTTCTGACTTACATGCATATTGGTTTACAGCTCTGCACAATGATTGATTGGGTCAGTAAATAAATGAATAGTTTGTGACTTACATGCATATGGGTTTACAACTCCACACAATGAGTGAGTGGGTCAGTAAATGAATGAGTAATTTGTGACTTACATACATATGGGTTTACAGCTCCACACAATGAGTGAGTGGGTCAGTAAATGAATGAGTAATTTGTGACTTATATCCATATTGGTTTACCGCTCTACACAATGAGTGAGAGGGTCAGTAAATGAATGACTAGTTTTTGACTTACATGCATATGGGTTTACAGCTCCACACAATGAGTTAGTTGGTCAGTAAATGAATGAGTAATTCGTGACTTACATGCATATGCCTTTAGAGCTCCAGACAATGAGTGAGTGGGTCAGTAAATGAATGAGTATTTTGTGACTTACATGCATATAGGTATACAGCTCCACACAATGAGTGAGTGGGTCAGTAAATGAATAAGTAATTTGTGACTTACATGCATATGTGTTTACAGACCTGCACAATGAGTGAGTGGGTCAGTAAATAAATGAGTGGTTTGTGACTTATATGCATATGGGTTTACAGCTCTACACAATGAGTGAGTGGGTCAGTAAATTAATGAGTAATTTGTGACTTACATGCATATTGGTTTACAGCTTCACACAATTACTGAGTAGGTCAGTAAATAAATTAGTGGTTTGTGACTTACATGCATGTGGGATTACAGCTCCACACAATGAGTGAGTGGGTCAGTAAATTAATGAGTACTTTGTGACTTACATGCATATGGGTTTTCAGCTCCATAGAATGAGTGAGTGAGTCAGTAAATGAATGAGTTATTTGTGACCTACATGCTTATGGGTTTACAGCTCCACACAGTGAGTGGATTGGTCAGTAAATGAATGTGTAATTTGTGATTTACATGCATATGGGTCTATGGCTCTACACAATTAGTGCGTGGGTCAGCAAATGAATGAATAATTTGTGACTTACATCCATGTGGGATTACAGCTCCACACAATGAGTGAGTGGGTCAGTAAATGAATGAGTAGTTTGTGACTTACATGCATATGTGTTTACAGCTCCACACAATGAGTGAGTGAGTCAGTAAATGAAAGAGTAATTTGTGACTTACATGCATATGGGTTTACAGCTCCACTCAATGAGTGAGTGGGTCAGCAAATGAATGAGTAATTTGTGACTTACATGCATATGGGTTTACAGCTCCACACAATGAGTGAGTGGGTCTCTAAATGAATGGCTAATTTGTGACTTACATGCATATGGGTTTACAGCTCTACACAATGAGTGAGTGAGTCAGTAAATGAAAGAGTAATTTGTGACTTACATGCATATGGGTTTACAGCTCCACACAAGGAGTGAGTGAGTCAGTAAATGAAAGAGTAATTTGTGACTTACATGCATATGGGTTTACAGCTCTACACAATGAGTGAGTGGGTCAGTAAATGAATGAGTAGTTTGTGACTTACATGCATATGGGTTTACAGCTCTACACAATGAGTGAGTGGGTTAGTAAATGAATGTGAAATTTCTGACTTACATGCATATGGGTTTACAGGTCTACACAATGTGTGAGTGGGTCAATAAAGGAATGAGTAATTTTTGACTTACATGCATATGGGTTTACAGCACAACAGAATGAATGAGTCATTTGTGACCTACATTCATATGAGTCTACAGCTCCACACAATTAGTGAGTTGGCCAGTAAATGAATGAGTATTTTGTGACTTACATGCATATGGGTTTACAGCTCCTCACAATTAGTGAGTGGGTCAGTAAATGAATAAATAGTTTGTGACTTACAGGCCTATAGTTTACAGCTCCACAAAATGAGTGAGTGGGTCAGTAAATGAATGAGTAGTTTGTGACACATACATATGGGTTTATAGCTCTGCACAATGAGTGAATGAGTCAGTAAATTAATTAGTAATTTGTGACTTACATGCATATGGGTTTACAGCTACACACAATGAGTGAGTGGGTCAGTAAATGAATTTGTAATTTGTGACTTACATGCATAAGGATTTACAGCCCTGCACATTGAGTGAGTGAATGTGTAATTTGTGACTTACATGCATATGGGTTTACAGCCCCACACAATGAGTGAGTGGGTCAGTAAATGAATGAGTAGTTTGTGGCTTACATGCATATGGGTTTACAGCTCCACACAATGAGTATGTCGGTCAGTAAATGAATGAGGTATTTGTGATTTACATGCATATGAGTTTACAGCTCTGCACAATGAGTGAGTGGTCAGTAATTGAATGTGTTATTTGTGACTTACATGCATATGAGTTTTCAGCTCCACAGAATGAGTGAGTCGGTCAGTAAATGAATGAATGATTTGTGGCTTACATTCATATGGGTTCAAAGCTCTACACAATGAGTGGGTCAGTAATTGAATGAGTTATTTGTGACTTGCATATGTGTTTTCAGCTCCACACAATGAGTGAGTCGGATAGTAAATGAATGAGTGATTTGTGACTTTCATACATATGGGTTTACAGTTCTATACAATGAATGAGTGGGTCAGTAAATGAATGAGTAATTTGTGACTTACATGCATATGGGTTTACAGCTCCACACAATGAGACAGTGAGAAATTTCTGACTTACATGCATATGGGTTTACGCATCCACTCAATGAGTGAGTGGGTCAGTAAATGAATTTGTAATTTGTGACTTACATGCAAATGGGTTTTCAGCTCCACACAATGAGTGAGTGAGTCAGCAAATGAATGAGTTGTTTGTGACTTACATGCATATAGGTCTAGGGCTCTACACAATGAGTGAGTGGGTCAGTAAATGAATTTGTAATTTGTGACTTACATGCATAAGGGTTTACAGCTCTGCACATTGTGTGAGTGGGTCAGTAAATGAATGTGTAATTTGTGACTTACATGCATATGGGTTGTCAGCTCCATAGAATGAATGACTGAGTCAGTAAATGAATGAGTTGTTTGTGGCTTACATACATATGGGTTTACATCTCCACACAATAAGTGAGTTGGTCAGTAAATGAATGAGTAATGTGTGACTTACATGCATATGGTTTTACAGCTCTGCACAATGAGTGATTGGGTAGTAAATGAATGAGTAATTTGTGACTTACATGCATATGGGTTTACGTATCCACTCAATGAGTGAATGGGTCAGTAAATGAATGAGTTGTTTGTGACTTACCTGCATATAGGTCTACGGCTCTACACAATGAGTGAGTGGGTCAGTAAATGAATTAGTAATTTGTGACACATGTATATGGGTTTACAGCTCCACACAATGAGTGAGTGGCTCAGTAAATGAATGAGAAATTTCTGACTTACATGCATATGGGTTTACAGCTCCCCACAATAAGTGAGTGGGTCAGTAAATGAATGAGTAATTTGTGACTTACATGCATATGCGTTTACAGCTCTACACAATGGGTGAGTGGGTCAGTAAATGAATTAGTAATTTGTGACTTACATGCATATGGGTTTACAGCTCCTCACTGAGTGAATGGGTCAGTAAACGAATGATAAATTTCTGACCTACATGCATATGGGTTTACAGCTCCACACAATGAGTGAGTGGGTCAGTAAACGAAGGAGTGACTTGTGACTTACAAGCATATGGGTTTACAGCTCTGACAATAAGTGAGTTGCTCCGTAAATGAATGAGTAATTTGTGACTTACATGCATATGGGTTTACAGCTCCACACAATGAGTGAGTGGGTCATTAAATGAATGAGAAATTTTTGACTTGCATATGGGTTTACAGCTCCACACAATGAGTGAGTGGGTCAGTAAATTAATTTGTAATTTGTGACTTAGATGCATATGGGTCTACGGCTCTGCACAATGAGTAAGTGGGTCAGTAAATGAATGAGAAATTTCTGACTTACATGCATATGGGTCAATACCATAAACGGAACGTGAGGGCCTGTAGAGACTTCCTAATTGCCAAATCTCCGTATTGTCACCAACAAGGTATAAGCAGCAAGGTAAAAGTCCATAGCAGTGCAAAATTCACTTCATATATCCAACAGCATACCAACGATTGTAACAGGAACGTTCTTTATTCACATAAAGCAAACTCAGTAAGCGCTTTCACCATACACGGCTTCTTCAGACTGTAACAAACATTCTAAAACCACAGTCTTTAAATACATTTCACACAGATCTAAACAATCATTCAATCAACATATAATATAATTATTTAAAGAGACCATGGATGTATAAGCCCTATCTAACATTCTTACTTAGCTAAAAAATAATGCTAAGTGAATAGCAAATTACTGTAAGTCACTACATAATAAACTATATATACAATCATTTAAAAATATATTTAAAAATATATTTAAAAAGTTATTTTTAAATTTTAAAATTTTTAAAATACATTCCCCAAAAGTAAATGCATGGATTAATGTAAAAACCTACTTAATCTCCTTCTTTTCAACATGGGTTGGATACTAACTTTGTCATTGAGACCGGGATAAAGCTCCGCTCTGCATCTTAGAATCCACCTTAATTCCATTTCCAACGTATAGTTCTCAATGTCACCCCCTCTGGTATTACTGTGAATATGTTGCACTACAAGGAAAGTAAACGTATGTTCCTCACTAGTGGACATCTGATGTTTCGCTAATGCATTATTAGGGTCCTTTACCCTCATTTTGTAACAATGCTCCCTAATTCTCTCTCTTAATTGCCTGTTGGTTTTACCGATGTAAAACGCTGTACAGGCGGAGCAAAGGGCAAGGTAAACAACATTCATGGATTTACAATTTGTCCCTGTCATGAAGGTAAAAATCTGCCCAGTGATAGGTTGCTGAAAGATGGTACTATCATTGATAAGTCCACATTGATTACAATTACCACAAGCACTAGTATTAAAACCAGGATTAAAATACCTGGTACCACTTTTATGACAAAGAATCTCTTTGAGGTTCCTCTTATTTTTATACATGTACTTAGGTCTAGGACCTACCACTTTCCGAATCTCCTCATCAACACATAGTACTGCCCAATGTTTCTCAATAATATTTTTGACATTATAGACATCTTGGGTGTAGAAAACAGGTAAACTAACACCAGTGTCCTTATTCCTTGGTGTATACCCATTCCTTCCAAATTCATTACTCCAACCATTACCTGAAAAATATGGACGGGCTGTAGTAGCCCTTAGCCCTCTGGTTTCTCTAATGACCTTATCTACTTCAACACCATTGTATGATCGATCTGTTAACCTGGTTCTCAAACTCGAAATCTCTTCATTATAACCCTCATCTATAGGGTTAAGGCGAGATGCTCTCATGGCTTGACCTCTCATTACATTATTAAAAACATGTAGAGGGTGCATGCTCGTTCTATGCAGTAAGGTGTTCTTATAACAACTCTTCCTATGGACTGCTGTGTTCAACAGTCCATTCTGTAACCTAATTAAATCTACATCCAGGAAAGACAGTCGATCCCTGGAATAAGTCATAGTAAATTTTAGAAATCGAGTCGTATTATTCATAAAGCCTGCAAACTCAAATAACTGTGATTCAGTCCCCTCCCATATTAAAAAGAGGTCATCCACGAACCTCTTATAAAATCTTACATTCTGTTTATATAATGTGTTGGGTAACAGTATTTCCTTCTCCCAAAAAGCCATGACTAGGTTGGCGTAGCTATTGGCAGATTATATATATTAAAGACTGTGGTTTTAGAATGTTTGTTACAGTCTGAAGAAGCCGTGTATGGTGAAAGCGCTTACTGAGTTTGCTTTATGTGAATAAAGAACGTTCCTGTTACAATCGTTGGTATGCTGTTGGATATATGAAGTGAATTTTGCACTGCTATGGACTTTTACCTTGCTGCTTATACCTTGTTGGTGACAATACGGAGATTTGGCAATTAGGAAGTCTCTACAGGCCCTCACGTTCCGTTTATGGTATTGACTTTTATCCTATTTATTTTTGCTGGAACGTGTTGCCTCAGCGTATACTTATTTATTTTTATCTTACATGCATATGGGTTTACAGCTCTGCACAATGAGTGAGTGAGTCAGTATATGAATGATTAATTTGTGACTTACATGCATATGGGTCTACAGCTCCACACAATGAGTCAGTGGGTCAGTAAATGAATGAGAAATTTCTGACTTACATGCATATGGGTTTACAGCTCTGCACAATGAGTGAGTGGGTCAGTGAATGAATGACTAGTCTGTGACTTACATGCATATGGGTTACAACTCCACACAATGAGTGAGTGGGTCAGTAAATGAATGAGTAGTTTGTGACTTACATGCATATGGGTTTACAGCTCCACACAATGAGTGAGTGGGTCAATCAATGAATGCGTAATTTGTGACTTACATGAATGTGGGTATACAGCTCCATAGAATGAGTGAGTGGGTCAGTAAACGAATGATTGAATGAGAAGAGTGAGAAATCAAAGGAGGTTATAAACCATTTTTTTCAGAATGTGGGTGCATCCAGTTGGTCTAAACTACTAGGATATATAACCTCATTGAACATGTTGGGTAGGCTTGTTACAGGTTTAGACAGACATAAGGAAAAATAACTGACAAGAGGCAAATACACAGAAAAGTGTAACGGTCGAAAAGAGAACGAAGCATTCCTTTAATGTCATAATTTTTATATCCTGGAAGTCATCAATTCTGAGTCTTCATACTGCTTCACTATCCCCAGTTTTCAGGGATGACCCTGACTTTAGTATTTTGCTCTACCCTAATTAATGTTGGTGATTTTTTAAGAAACAAATGGTGAATTACATTCAAAAAATAAATGCAATCATTAAAGTTATGGGCTTACCTTCCTTCAGAAACCGTATGCCAATTTGTGACCTCTTATTCTTCCATCTTTCTAAGTCAATATCATTACTTAAAAATATCAGTCATCTTGGGATTTGGTACTTCATTATTTTTAACTTTACCCCTAATTCCAGATGTATGAGGTTGACAACTATAGTTTTGGAAAGAACCTGAATCTGCTTCCCTCTCATTTTTAGAAAAATTATAATCATATTAATGTAAATCCTGTGGCTCCTGTTAAGCCTGTTGTCATATTAATGTAAATACTGAATTTGTTCACCCCAGTACTGGTAAAAGTTATCATTTTGTAGAAAATGCAAACTGTAGATCTATGAATGTGATTTATTTAGCGACATGTCAACTGTGTACCTGTTATTATATAGGAAAAACTAATTGTATGTTTAAGACGAGAATTTTAAATCACTTATCAGCCATAAGGCTGAAGAATGAGCATAATACTTTATTTAGACATATCTCAGTTTCTCCCGGTCATTATTTTAAATTTATGGTCATCAGACATATACAAAAAGGGAACGGGGGGGGGTACAGTGAATAAAATTGAATATGAGAAAACCAAGTGGATCATAGAATTAACTGCACACAGGTTTCCTGGTCTCAATGAGGTTATTCCAATAAAACCTGCCTTAAAGAAAAGGCGGATACAATACTGATTAATGATTAGTTGAAAGGTGTTTTAAATATCCTTTTGTGCTTGGTAAAGAATAGCCTGAAGAAGGGTATTACCCTATAGCGCTTACTGTTGGATTTTATTTGCTTTTGTAACTTTACATTGATGGTTCCTACTGTTGCTGAATAAATATCTTAATCCATTTGGTGGAAACTTTTTTCTTATGGACTTGTGTTTTTTCGTGGGCAGTTACCTTAGGTGAGGTCTCCAAGTTTTTTGACTTACTTTAGAAATATTATTGGTAGCAGGTTGTTACCTCAGTGTACCCCTCCACACTTTACCTTTGCTTAGTGGTTCTCAACATCATGTGACTCATTCTCTGTCATGTCACTCATTAGCCATTCACTGAAGTCCTTTACCTTTATGCCCTATGTAGTTTGATTCTACAGCCATGTTCCCAATATTTTGAATGTTTGCTGCATTATCCTTGTTACCAAAAAGCAGGTCCAGTACTATCCCATCAGGACTGGTTTACAAATGTGTTCCTTGGGAAAAGCTACATCTAGAGAATTTAGGTGTTTCCTACTTCTGTCTGAACAAAAATCTGACTAGATTCAGACTACATCTAACTAACAAAGTTATTAGTAGCAATACTTTACTTCTCCATCATCTGAACTACAAATATTGCCATTGTCATATCTAACTTAATCCTGAGATGAGTGCCTATAGATTAAACCCATATCGAATGTGGTTCTGCTTCTCATCTTCTCCAAGGAGACCTACAATTCTTCTCTACTGTCACTTTAACTTGTTTGCCCTTTCATTTGTTTAGATCATTTATAACTGTGATAGTACAGTACTGTCACCTTATCTATAAAAAAATAATGAGTTATGGAAGCTGTCTGTTGCTCATCTGTAAAAATTCTGTATAGTTTTCTAAAATAAATACGCTATCAGCGCTGTAATGGAATAAATCCCTTCTATACAGAGTGAGACACTGGTGATGAGTAAGCCCGCCAAATTAATGACAATAGTGTTATTAACATTCCCACACTTTCTCTACATTTGTGGGGAGTACGTAGAAAATGTACATCACAGTATGTCTTATTTTCTGACGGCTAACAGTTTATTTACAACAGCCATGTTAACAATATATTTTTGTTAATTTTTTTTTGTGTTGGAGATGTTGTTGGAAGTGTAACTTCACATCTGTGTTTTTGGTATTAATTGCAAGGTTTGACCTTCCTGCAGTAAATATGTGTGACTCAAACCAAAAGAGTCCAGAGCAACAGGATGTCACTCAGACACAGCTATACAGGCGACACTATAACACCATTGCATGTGTGTACAAGGGAAACACATTACCTTGATGTTCTTTACCTTTGCTACTACTTTCTAAATATAAAACTCACTAGAACCAGTGCATTTGCAGGTTATGTTTTTCTCCCACTTGCTCATGACAGCTATCCCATGGAAATGAGAAACACAGGATTTCCTGAGGAAGCCTTCAGATGAACTTCTGCAGTTTTTAGAATGGATCAGATTCAAATGTCTGTATTTAAAACACACCAGGGGTCACTGCACAGCTGTTCAACAAAAAAAAACATGGGGATTCTGAAGTTAAAATAAAAGCATATTATTGTGTTATGTGCAAACGTCTTGTTAAAGCAAAGTTAATATTTGGAATATCTAAAGTTTCAATGTCCTTTGTTTATTGCTTTTCTTGACAAACACCATAACATTAATATTGTTGACAGTGCAGGAAGTCATTTGTAAAACATTACAGAAAGAGATCAACATTTTTCCATGGCTCTTTTAATGGGAATTTCAAAAACAAACCGCATCACTGATCATGTACCTACAGTTTGAAATAAGCTGTATGCATTAATATTGTAGTCCTAAAATTATGACTGTATTATCTGGGTGTGTTTCTCTCATACCTTACATAGATATGTACATAGATCAACACACACACACACACACACACACACACACACACACACACACACACACACACACACACCAATTGTTCTTTCAGTGAAGTACATAACTTGCAGATAGGTCCATCAAAGTCACTCTCTGTTGACTTTTGCTGCAGTCGATCCTCCTTTGGTTGACTACAGCACAGTACTGGTGAGTAACCACTGACCTCTGTTGTGAGACTGGGAAGTAAGTACATATAATAATAGGGTTAGGGGGTTTTGACACCCAAATAAAACAGATGAGTTAGAAGACACAAAGAGTAACTTTTCTGTTGGGTTCTCAGAACTTCAACGTAATAAAAATGGGATGTCGTTTCCCTTCTGGAGTCAAAACATAAAAATTAAGCAACAAAACGATGCTCCGAAAGATAATAAGGAAGAAGGCCTATTACTTGTCAGAGCCCACTTCAAGACATTTACAGGTGAAAGAGCTTGATAGGTCCAGCAGTATGAAATTAGTCCTGAGCAGAGGTGAGACAGCATAGCACATATAAGTCCTTCAAAACCAAATTAAAAGAATGTATATTTATAAACTCCAAATGCTTGTGCGTTCAGAACAATAACTCACTTTATACCTCATGTATAAGCCAATCTTACTTTGCTTAATGATTAATATTAAAACTTTTACTATATTGGCTTTTACATGCTTGTGCTTGTAAATACGAGTAAATATACTTGTAAATATGTGTTTATGTGTAAATTCTAAATGCCTTTCATCTTCAGCTGTTTAATCAGTCTGACTTCTGTCTTGGGTTGTAACCTGTGGCTGAAAATGGTGTGTCAATGAGTCAATTTTCCCAGTTACCAAACTATTAATAAGTAAAATAAATAATAACACATTTGGTAGGTCACTAAGTGATGTTGATGGTGTGCAAGTGCTTAGAATGCTTGATCAGTGCAGTGTGTGTACCTGTGTATGTGTGAGTGTGTATGTGTCTTTGTGCAATGATTTGTGTGTTGACGTGTGGGGTTTGTTATAGATGTTGTGTCATAGTAAATGATGGTGATTGTATGAGTGTTTCTGTCTGTCTTTGTGGTAAACTGGATGAGGTTTCTTATGGTTGAATTCAACTATTTGAATGATGTTTTCCACAGAAAATTAGTTCCACTGCAATTTAAAACTGTATAGCAGCACGGATTCCTTTTCTTCAGCATTTGTTGCTTACGTTTCAGATCTACACACACACACACATACACACACGCACACACACACACACACACACACACACACACACACACACACACACACACACACACACACACACACACACACACAGTCTGGGTGTGGGTGAGCTTGTGTTTGTGCTTTCCCTCTACATGGGGGAATTCTGGCTGACTTACCACCCTTGCAAAAAAACATTTACTTTAAAATTTTCAATAGGCTATAGCGAACCTGAGGACACAGAGGCAGGTGTCTGCACTACTTGCAATCCAAGATTGAGAAAGGACCCAGGCTTCTGTTAGGGTGCATGAAGCTAGCTCGCCTATTCTGGAGAAGGGTGTGGGGAAGCCCAGTGCCAGTGCAAACTCTGGTGGAAACCAGGAGTCTCGTAGGTCATCTCAGGTTAGTACAGAGGATAGAAACCACATCCCGATGTCATTGCACTTGACTTGCCACTGCCACATCTAGTCCATCTTTAGTAATCACTAGGACTTAGTCCACAGGCATTAGGACTGCACAGAAGGCAACATTTTCCCAAGCCATCTTCTCTTCTATCTCCTCACAATGCCCCAAAGCATCATCATCACCTCTTTCCAGTTCTTTCTTGCCACAAAAGGCATTCATTCTGAAAAAAAATACTGCTTTTAACTAGTGAATTTATTGCTCTGAGTACCTCCTTTTTATTACTGTTCTGTTTCTATTATTGGCTCCTCAGCAAAACAGCCATTCCTGATGTCTCTGTACCAGAGAGGAGTAGAGTAGTGACCTCAAAGCCTTCTAGATGAGCTGTTAGTTTCTTTTTAAAGGTTAAATAAAAGTTAAGTTTTACTGAAGCTCCTACAACTTCTAGGGTATTCTTCCTAGGAAAAGAATATTATTCCAGGTTTTTCTTAGTGTATAAAAAGACAAAAGACCTAAAGCCCATCACAGATGTCAGCAGCCTAAATATATATATATATATACCCAAAGAGTCCCTCTGAATAGTCACAAAACATTCCGTACTTCATTGCGTCTCCAGTGGAGATTGAATATGCTCTTTGGAATTACGAGATGCTCTGTATAAACACTGACAAACAGATCATAAGGTTTCTTTGCTTCTGTGTAGGGTCCAGCCTCTCTGAATTCTGAAGTCTTCCAATTAAGCTCACCCAGATGCCGCAGAATATTTCAAAAAGGCCCTGCGAGTGATCAGCATCCAGCATCTCGCCTACTTCAGGGGGAGAGGAAAACAGGCAATGTCTGCTGCAGTGATCCCTAGAAGGGACAGGGAAACTCTACAGCAGTGTGGAGTGTCATGGTATGGTCTTGGACATAGCTAGCAGTGTTCATCAAAACAGCTGGGGTAGTCAGGGAATGAACAACAGTGTCAATGCTTCATGGGTATTTATTATGACACTAGTTTAGCAGCATGTATGCCAGGTCAGCAAGGGATAGGGTTTAGGCTTAAGTCCCCAAATATATCCTACATTGCTGAGGATGAGATCACTGACAGAGGTGTCATGTAATACCCTATCCAATAGACTATCAGGATCCAGCCCTAAAATAGGCAGCCTTATTGTGAAGGGGAGGGTGAAGCCAGACCCTCAAGGTACTTCGACAAAGGCATTTCTGGTTACATGATGAAGAGAACAAAATGAACAAAACCAAACATCCTTCATGGATGCCTGGATGATGGCCCTTCCAGTTGTCCCTTTTTGCTTTTTTAAATTTTCAAAATATTTAGGGTTTGTAATACCCTTTTACACAACAAAAATGGAATTTATACAAGACCACAGGGGTCAAATGTAGTCTTTTTCCTGTCTTGAGGTGCTAGAAGAAATCTTAATAGCCACTGACCGAGCTCATGGTGGAAAACAGGGGGCCAGTGTAAAGGGCATCTGATGTCCTTTGTGTGTGTGTGTGTGTGTGTGTGTGTGTGTGTGTGTGTGTGTGTGTGTGTGTGTGTGTGTGTGTGTATCTCTCTCCTCTGTCTGCCACCTTCTCCTTGATAAGAAAGGTTTAACACCCTTCCTTTTCTGGGTCACAGTTTTTGGGAGTTAGTACAGTGCAGATGGAAGTGAATGGAACTGTTGTCTGACAGGCAGATACTGCCATGTGTTGATATGGTGCTGTACAAATTTGACGTGTGTGAAGTTCAGAGTGTACTTGGAAACTATACTACTGAGACTCTCTAGCAATGGCAACATGTCCTGCATGAACTCCAAAGAGCCTCTTTTCTACCCTTAATAATCTTATGTATCCAGTACTTGTAATCTTCCTATTTGGGCTTACAGATCTATATAACTGTAGGACCCTTCTGCTTTATTGCTTATAGCTCCATATATCCCTTCTGCTTGGTCTTTCATTAAGATGACCGCATTCTGGTTGCAGTATAAATTAACAGGTCAAGATTATAGTTTAAAATGTGAATAAGGAGCTGCCCCTTGTTAATGCTGTAGGGTCACTGGGTACAAACCATTGGTTTATCCAGTGGGAAACTGCTTTCCCTAAAATCTCACTTCTCCTCCTGAACATTATTCTACATTTGTTCCTACAAATTCCATTTATTTCTATATAATTTTTATGTAATGACAAATGGTGGTGCTTTGTGTGGCAGCAGCCTCTCCGGCTCTGGTTGTGTGTACTTTATGTTTCTGTTTTTTGTTTACATGTACTGTTGATTTGTAGGTCCATTTGCCTAGTCCAGTGTGTCCAGAGTCTGGTTGCCTGTAGTCATGATGTCTGTGCCGTCCATGATATGAGTTTTTTTTTTTTTTGCTTTTTTTTTTTTTGGAACTTGAAACTTGAAGTAGGCCTTCAGTGGCAAGTTGACAGATGCAGAATCAGAGGACAAAACCTGTCTGCTGGTGCAATGGTTGGAAATGGATTTGGATCAGAAAGAATCAGAATAGATTTGGGAACTAATGATGGAGGATGGGGATGATGGAGGAGAATGAAAGATCATTTGAGTGGTTGTGACCATCTGGGTCTGCAGATGGCAGTGGTTGTGAGGTCTGCAGAGTCAGAGGTTTCGGACTGAGACTTGCATTTGTTGGTACTGGAGTGGAGATGTGGCAGTTTGAAGATTCTGAGTCTTCGGTTGGACTGGGACTTGGATGTTTCTGGTACTGGAGTGGAGATGCAGCGGTTGAAACTTCTGTACCTGCGGTTGGACTGAGACTTGGTTGTAGCTGGTGGTGGAATGAGAGATGCAGTGGTTGAAACTTCTGAGCCTTTGGTGGCTCATTTCTGTGTATTGTTCTGTGTTGCTGTGTTAATGTTTGTGTTTATGTTAAGCTTGAAGGAGCATAATTTCGTTCAACCTAGCACTTGTGTGTGGTTGAATGATAATGAAGTTAATTTCTGAATTTCTGACTTTCTGACTTTGACTCTCCTTAATTTGCTCATTCCCTTTTCTAAAGATCCCAGTTCCAGTTCTTTTATCTCTTTTATGATATTCAGTACTTCAGATACAGTTGTTTTAGATTTTTATTTCCACTGTATAGCAATTGCTTTTTTGGCAGCCAATAGAATTGATCTTGACAAGGCTTTACTATGTCTAGGTAAGTCAGATCCTGTGTCCCAGCTCAAAAGATCATTTCCTTAGTTGCAGCCATTTGCCACACCAATGACATAGTACTCTGTAGGGAATTTTTTCAAATCTGCCAACTCATTACACTCCAAAAAAGTATGTTCCCAGTTATCTTTTTGTTCCCTATCACACCTCCAACATTTGCCGTCCACATGTGGAAAACGTCTTTGAAGTCTGCTTGTGTTATAAAAATACCTGTGCAAACATTTTCAAGCAAAGATCCTAAATCTGATGGGCTTTATTGCCTACCTGGGAGCCATGCATATGTCCTCCCATTGTTCCCTTGTAAATTGCTTTTCCAGTCTAACTTCCCAATCTTTTCTAACGTCCTCTGATTGATTCTTATAATTATCATATTGCATTTATATCTCCTATTAATTATCCCTTTTTAACAGCAGCTACTGTTATATATTTGGCTAAAAACTCTACTAGAGCAGGTATTTCACTTAGGACACCCCTATCCCTTTCTTTTTGCCTATACTCTGATATCAGTCCCTGATAGGAAAGGCAGTCTCTAACCTGCAGTTCAAACTTCTTCTTGGCCTCGTCCCACTCTATTACCTTTCCCTCTCTAGTTATTTGCTCCCAGTACATTGGTTCCTTTGCCAGTTTTCTCCAGTAAACTCTAGCCTCTTTTTGCCTATTTTTTGTACCCCTACTTGCAATAATCCCTACTGACAAAATCTCCTTTCTCCATTCTCATGTTGGCTTAGTGTTTACAATACTTTTTGCAACTTTATGGATATAATATTCTGTATGGCTTTTGTTGTCCTCCTTAAGGATCTGCACCCAAAATCCCACTCTCTCATCATTTGTTGGCACCCTCACATCATCATCATCCCTTTCCCACTTTGAATTACAGCTTTCTGTGTTCTGTGTTATGTATATGAGCCTTAACTGTGTAGCTGTAAAATATCCCTTCAAATCAGATAATCCTAAACCACCTTGTTCTGTTGGGAGGATCAACTTATCCACTTAATTCTTTCCCTCTCCAACTCCCAGATATATTTCTTCAACACTTTGTTAATTATGGTCCACAACTTCTCCTGTGGTTGATAAAAATATGGGTACTTACCTATTATCGCAACCAGATATGGGCCCTACCACACTCTGCAATGGTTTTGTGAAATTAGCAATGTTAGTGAGGAAAAGGCTAGTGTCAAGTGTTAACTATTATTCTGTCAGCTGTTTTAGGACTTTCCAAGAGGAATAATGGTCAGATTTGCATCCCGGGGAACATGCTCTCCTGGGCAGAGAGAATGAGCAATGCAGTATGTAGGGCTGCTCCCTCTCAGTCATGTGAAGAAGGGCATGTGTATGGCAATGTTTATACAGCTTCACACTATCCTGCACGTCTATCACAAAACCAAATATGCAGCAAATAAAACTTGATAAATCAACTTAAAAAATCCTCTTCATGTTTTGTGTGCATGTAAGGTTCTGGGGACAGAGACATCTTAAAAAAGAAAAGACCGTTACACGCGGAGTGTAGGAAGCAACAGTAACTCATTGTAAAGGCATTCATCCCTTCTGCTATGTGTTTTAGTAATAATAATAAATCTTGTTTGGGACATGTAACCCACACAATATAGGGACACAACTTAAAACTTGCTCTTACACCCCTTTTAGAAACTGAAGCCCAAAACCACTACTTACACATTCCATTTGTCAGCCATGACAATTAAAGGTGCGTTTGTAATGCACGGAAAACAGGAAGAGGGTTTTGTACATTGTTTTCTGTACCTGAATGTAATGCAAACTTTTCCCTCAACAATAATGACTTTTAAAAACACCTTACAGTGTTTCATGCCCTTGTACAAGTTGAAGTATGGGAATTTCATGACCACAAACATCTGGTTGCGATAATACATAAGTACCATATGCCTGACCTTTATATGCAACAAAAGAGATTACGACATTTTTACTACTTGTATTTTACTAGCCATATCCATAAACAAATGCTTCCAATTTTTCTATCTTTGTATTATCTTTTGTTAAGTCTCTTCCCACATATTCCTTATCTGCTATAACAGAAGCCCTTTTAATACATACCCCTAAGTACTTCAACATATCATGACCCCATAAATGTATGTATTGCTGGGCCAAGTTATGACTGGGTACATATGGGTATAGCCTTTATTTTATCTTCATTAATCTTAGACCCCCAAAAAGACTTGAAACTGTCTCAAAATGTTCCACAACACTGAGATACCAATTTCTGGATTTATCAGTTGCAAACCAATATCATCTGCAAATGAAGCCAACTTTTCTTGGTTGCCATATCAATTATATCCTTGAATATCCGAGTCCCATATTTTCTTTACCAATGGCTCTAAATGTAAAGCAAATAACAAAGAAGAAAGAGGATTCATATCAGTTTTGAGATAAAGGTGGAGTTAACAGTCCCTGAAGCTAAGTGACACAACAACATTACATACCTGTATGTATGACATGACAATACATGAAGGGCAAGCAACAGCTCTGTCCTACATGCATTGTACTGTCTGTCACTAGGAGGGAGGGTATGCTGTGGTGTAGTCTGAACTTGTTGAAAGCTATATAGATTGGAGCCACCCCTTGTTTAAGAAAAAGGGCAACTCCAACACGGTACTATTTCATATGTAAGCAGTCTACAGCCTCTATACAGTCTACAATACTGTTCTACCTGAATGTCAGTACTGGTACTGCAGGCTACTGACCTTTCCCTTAACAATGCCAGTTTCAGCACAACCTATGCTGCAAAAGTCCATTCATTGAATGGGGCACACTGTTACATACAGATTTTACAATGACATTTAGTGACAGTGTAACATTTTTAAATTCTATGGTGGTGCAAGTTGAGTTTAATTAGTTTGTTTGTTTGTCTGTTAACTGTGATAGTATATTAATCATGCATGAACATTTGCAGGTGCATTTTGGGTGAAAAAAATATCCACAGATGATCTTAAGGATTCATGCCTTGGAAAAGGGAATATGGATCACGGATTCCACATTTGCCTGTGCAACATGAGGAATTGCTGAGCCCATTGTACAGAATCAGATGATGTGAAAATGCTTTGGGTAGTATGCAAATTGTTTTGTAACTTGGATTTTTGTATGAGTCACATCCTGTCTGCCTCTGAGTTCAGTTATAAGTCAGAGTTAAGGCTACATAGTAAACTGTAGGTCAGTTTGTTTTGACAGGAGCAACTTCGTTTGACATTATAAGTGTGACTCTGTACGTAAAATAGTTCCTATGAGTAGGGAAATAGAGCCCAAAGTGTTAATATGAAATTCTTAACCAGCTGTATCTTGTAGTCTTGGGATTGATTCCCCTCAGTCTCCAAAGACATGGCAGAAGACTTGAAACAACTTTCTTCAATGTAGCTCAACTCAAAAAAAGCATGTCAGCTTATCTAAGTAACAAATAAAAAGCAAACATACTTTAGAAGCTTCTAACTATGCAATGCTTCTTTCAGCCACATATAGTAACAGCTAACATTTTGTGTTTGTGTGCCTCATTTAGCTGATATTGTTGCAAAATAATTCAGTACAAGGATATGCTTATCAGCTACTTGTCAACTAGCTTTTTGTTAAATGCCACATAGAATCCTAAAAATCAATGCTAGCAGCATCCCCTGGGACCTGTCTGATTCTCTCCTGCTTCAGCATTTTGAGCATTTCTTTTCCAGGAAGAAAATAAGCATATATAATATGCATGACTACATATTATGAATATAAGCATGGAAAGTCTTGCTCTGTCATTCACTGGTAATATTGTCATCCCAGAAAAAGCTATGATACAGTTTCTGCCTCTCGTTTTGCAAATAACATTTCCCTTGCAGTGAAAACTACTTTTAGATGCTTAGATTCATAGGTGTATACTAGGCTAACAACCACACTGGGCCTTTATACACCTAACCATGCATCCCAAATGTATCATGCAAGATTTTGAGCCTTGGAAGTTATTTTAAGACGTATATGGAAGTTAGGCTATGATTTATGGTGTGAATTTCTGATTTCCCATCCCATTAGGGTTGCCAACTGTCCAAAATTAAGGGACAATGTCACTGACATTAGAGAACACAAGAATATGTGTCATTTGAGCACTGTAATATTGTACGACAATACCCCCAAGGGGAGGTTAATGCACACTTCTATTCTGCATGCATTTTGCTTTCTCGTACATGTCCAGAATTGTTGACATGAAATTTGGCAACCCTACATCTACTTGCCCAAGTTATGTTTGAACAGGATTAGGGAAAAACTCTGCTTTACATGGCCGGGAAGCTCGTTTGCGCAACTCATATTTAAACCACTGCACATGATATCTGTTTATTTTTCTTTTGTTAAAGACCAACTGCTTCTGTGCAATCACAGGCCTCAGCATGATCTAGGACCTTATTTCAAGAGAAAACTGTCCCTGCCACCACTCTGAGCTCATTGTTTATTAAAAAAGGGGAATGTTTTTATGAATCATTGCAGTAATTTACACGTCAAGTGAGCAGGATACAGTTTGGAGGTAAAAAAAAAGAGCAAAGAAAAACAAACAAACTAGAGTTCTTACCTTTCTGATCTTCACTTTCAGAATAAAGGAGGTCTGTTTATGCCTTTTAATAAATAGCTCACACTGCTCATCCCCTGACCCTTCCCTGAGAAGAAAGCCAGATGCATGGCACAGGTTTGTGCAGGCCTTTCAGTAAGATATGCAACAAATTCGGTTGCGTATTGCTATGGGAGAGTTATGTTTATAGTTTTATACTCGTAAACAACCAAACAGAAAAGGAAACCTAACCTGGCACCTCTCTCCATCCATTCTTCTTATATATATATATATATATGTGTGTGTGTGTGTGTGTGTGTGTGTGTGTGTGTGTGTGTGTGTGTATGTATATGAAGTATACCTCTCAACTTATTCTAGTCACAGCCAAAAATATTGGGGGGACAAAGGGCAAAAATCAATGACTGATTTTAAATATTGCACTTATAAATTTAGTAAGTTGCGGGAATAACAGGTTTTTTCATTAGCATGCATTTTATGAAAGATAAGAAGTCTGAAACTCAAATGTCTGTTATTATTTAGTGACCATAATCCTCAGTAACTTGTCAGAAAACCACACATTTTGTATTAAATAGACAAAACTATAAGGGGAAAATGTTGGACAGTTGAGAAGCATGTTATAAAGCCTCCTTCTCCATCCTTACTCACGAGTGTTAACCTTAACCCTAACCCTGCCCCTGCCACTAACGCCAGCCCTAGGTTATCTTATGAAAGAGCATCTCCCTAACAGTATCACTAGTCAGACAAAATTTATCTGATGTTACTGTTAGGATTTTGTATTTATTTATTTATTTTTTGTATAAGTTCGTTGATTGCAGAAAGAGAGCATTTGCTTGGGTTTCATCAATCCTGTTTGTTTGCTGAAGACTGAATGAGTGTCTGTATTTCTGTAAGTCAGTGTTAGCCAATACAGCCATATACATGCATGCATATACATGAGTTTGCAATGACTTGCCAAGTCAGATCTCTTTGGCTACAGGCTCAGCTATCACTAGCAATCATGCACATGCACTCATACTAAACTGTGGTGAGAATTTACAGCATTCTGTTAACTAACTTTTCACCAAATGACACATAATTTTACATTTCAGTCTGGGAATTTGAACTACCCCCTTGGTTGTACATTTTAACAGAACAAAGTATGTTCCTACAAGTCCATTGCATATTTGTATATTTCACTTTTCTGTTCATCATGTTGTTTTACTTTTTTTTCTTCCTGTTATCATGTACTGTATCACTCCCTAAATGTTCTGTATTACTATTAAGCTAAAGAATTATTGTGATTTTTATAATATTCTTACCACTTTTTTTGTTGTTTAAGAGGATGAATGTCCTTTCCTTGATCATGTTTCTATGCAATTACATGTCCACTAAAGGTTTTGGACTAGTGATACTGTTAGGGAGATGCTCTTTCATAAGGTAACCTAGGGCTGTCATTAACTTCATTCTGAGATCAAACTTAGTTATAGGAGTAAGACATACTAGCACTATAGTTTGTATATATGGCTATCACTGCACAAGAAAAGCTCAGACACTGATACATGCACCAACAAACGTGCACAACACTAAAGCAATCACCTTACTTAACCTTACTCTAACCTTTATCTGACAATGTTAGTGTAAATACACTTAAATGCGTCTGCATTCTGAACAGTTTGCATTTTGAACTGTCAGCATTTGGAACAATCAGTATTTTGAATGGTAACTATATATATGTATATGTAAATATGCGTGTATATATGTATATATATCTTCTTCTTCTTCTTCTTCTTCTTCTTTCGGCTGCTCCCATTAGGGGTCGCCACAGCAGATCAACTGTTTCCATTTCTTCCTGTCCTCTGCATCTTGCTCTGTCACACCAACCACCTGCATATCCTCTCTCACCATATCCATAAACCTTATCTTAGGCCTTCCTCTTTTCCTGTTACCTGGCAGCTTCATCCTTAGCATCTTTTTCCCAATATACTCTGCATCCCTCCTCAGCACATGTCCAATATATATATTTATGTATATTCATCAGCAGTAGCCCCCCTTTTTCCTATTTTCTACATAGGGTTGGGGTGTCATGTCAACTGGTGCCATCTCTCTAAATTCGGTGCCAGACCACTCTCCTACCTTCTTTGACAGCCATGACTGTCGCATGTCTTCTGTCACACAGTCCATCCATTGCTTTTCTCATTTGCCCTAATTTCCTCTTGCCTTCTTTCTGTCTGTACTATATCTTCTTCACCAGATTGTCTTCTGCTCTTCTGCACATGTGCCCCAGCTCTGTAATTTGTTCTGTTTGATCTTCTCTGTAATCGCAGATACTTTGGCTTCTGCTCCGATGTCCTCATTTCCTTGCCTCTCCCACAGTGCGCATCCTACTACCCATCTCAGGCACTTCATCTCCATCATGTCTGGCTTCCTCATCTACTCTGCCTTTACCACCAGGGTTTCTGTACCATATAGGTACTGTATCATGGTTGCACCACTGTTTTGTACATCTTCCTTCTCAGCTTCTTTGGGATTCTTCTGTCATACACTTCACCCAACACATTGTGTTAGTTGTCTATGGCCCCTCTGATTCTAACTTTGACATCCTCATTCAGACTTCCCTTCTCCTCAATCACCCCCTCCCAGATACTTGAAGTAGCTAACCTATTCCACTATTTTCTCTTCTTTCTCAATTCTCAGCATCTTCTGATTTCCCCATTTGCTGCTGCCATTACAGCTGCCTTATCTACACTTAGTTTCATCCCGTGTACCTTAGTTTTGCATTCCATTTCCCAATTATTTGCTGAAGTTCTTGATCAGAGTCTGTCTGTAATGCCACAACATGTGCATATGCAACTTTGTTGATCTTTCCCCTTTGACCTGTTTGCTATTTGAGTCCATTGCCAGTATGAGCAGCAGTGGGCTCAGAGATGAACCCTGATGCACACCCACTTCCACTGGGAACCCCTCTGTCAGACAAAAACTCTGTTCATACTTGACTCATTGGGTCCTTGTACATAGCCTGCACTAATTCTACCATTGTTTCTGGGACTTCAAACCACTGCAGGACTTCCCAAATCAGTTTTCTTGAGACCCTCTTATATCCTTACTTTAAGTCCTGGAATGCCCAGATGAACACTTTCCTCATATCTAGCTTCTTCCCAACTATCTGTCTCAGGTCATATGTGCTGTATCCTGCTCTGAATCCAAACTGCTCATCTCCCATATTGCCCTCTACTACTCTGTATATTCATTTTTCAGTTCTTCTCTCCAGAACTTACATGCAGTGTGACAGGAGTATGATACCTCTATACTGCTCATGATTGTGGATGCCCCCATTTTTCTTGCACACTGGTACTAATATGCTTATTCTCCAGTCATCTGTGATATGCCTTTCTTTCCATACTGTTATGAATACTCCCAGGAGTCATTTCTCTCCTAACTAACCCAACATCTTGATCATATCTGCTGTGACCTCATCTGAGCCTGCTACATTCCCTAACTTCATTTTACATGGTGCTGTTCTTACTTCTTCTACGTTGGGCTCCTCCTATTCTTTCATTGTAAGCTGTGTCTGGGGCCGTAGAGCTTTTGTGGCATTTTCTTCATTCAGAAGCCCCTGAAAGTACTCCTTCAATCTGCCTTTGATGTCCTGTGGGCTGATAAGCAAGTTGTTGCTAACATACTTTATGAAGGGCGTCTATCTTCTTTATCTTTCTGTCGTTGTCTTCAACCTGAGTTTCTTTGTGCCATCTACTGAATCAGTTCCCAGAAGATGGGAAAGTGCCTCTGATGCCTTGTTTTTTGCTATTGCAACTCCTGTCTTAGCCTTTTAGTTAGCCAACCACTATTCCCTCTTAGCCTGGTCCATCTTTTCTGTCTCCCACTTTTTCCTGCACTCCTTCTTTCATTTGATGACTTCCTTGACTTCTGTCTTTCACCACCAGTTTTTCTGATGTACCTTGCTTCCATTACCTGGCTCGGCCACATATCTGTTGTTTAGTCCTCACAAATGCTGTTTTGAGATGCTATCATTCTTCTTAATTCCACTTAATTCTACATTTTCCTGATGTGCTGGAGCCCTGAGTAATTCCTTGAACTGTTGTGTTTCTCTCTCCAGTTAAGTTCCAGGTCTTCAGCCTAGTCTTTGCTGACCTTAGAGCCTTCTCTGACCACTGCTTGCAGCTGATTGTGCCAATCAGTGGTGGGCTGACTGTTTCACTTGGGATTACTTTGAAATTGCTGATTCTACTCCAATACCCTTTCATTATGAGGAGCAAGTCCATCTGACTTGCATGTTGGCCACTCTTGTGTGGGATCTTGTGACTGCCTGTCTTGCTGGACATGTGTTGGCCAACATCAAACCATTTTCCAGACAGAAGTCTAGAATGGGCTCTTCTTCTTTATTCATGTTACCGAACACATGTCGATCCAAGCAGTCCACGTATCCTGTTCTTTCTGTCCCAATATGTGAATTCACATCACCCATTATCAACACCAATTCATGTTGCCCTGCTTTATATAGTAGGTCCTGTAACTGCTGTCTGAATATACTCTTTTCCTCACTCACAGGCTGAAATCATGAATAGTGCCCTATCCTTACAATGAAGTCTGATTGTCATGAGTCTATCATTAATTCTGATGACATCCTTCATTGCCTTCTGAAGCCTCTCTCATCACAATTCCCATACAATTTCTTGCCTGTGCTCCTCCTGAGTAGTCGACTCTGGATCCAAAGTGGCTTTTTGCGTTGCCCTTTCTTCTTGTCTCCTTCCAGATCTTTATAACTTTCTTTCCTCCTAACTTTCAAACTTCCACTACCTAAGTCTTCCATAAACATTTTCATTTGTGCTCTTTGTTGATTTCCACATTTCTCTGCTGTATACAAATTTTCAAAAAAATTCCAAAATATATCTAATACTGCTACAGGATCTCTTGTTATTTTTCTTGTTATAGGTTCCCTAAGCAACAATCCTTTCTACTTTCTATTGCCCAAGATGTTGCACTAAAAGTTTCACTGCTCTAGAGTTATTATCAAAAAACAATTGCATGACAGCAATCCTTCTAAACTTATGTATGTTATTCAGAAGATGCTCCCTTATTTTCTCTTTAGCACTCTGCAGTTATACCTCTTCTTGTTCCATGAGATTATCTGACATTGCGCATTTTCTGCAATACTTTAACCTTTGTCAGCCCCCTCTAAACAATTCTTGTTACTTCTTAACCATATCTCTTTTTCTTTTCCTTCTACCCTATTATAAAACTCCACCTTCATGGGGAAGCACCACTGTCAAATTTTTACTTCATTACCCTGCATTTTTATCTTAATTGTTTTTGGCACATGATCTGAAATAGTTATTGGATATGTGTCAAAGCTTTCAGTTAAATGCATATGTTCCTGTGAAGTATAATTCATGTCTGGTCTAGCCCAGTTATTGTACCTTGGGGAATAATATGTAAATTCTCTCTGTGTTCCTACTTCTGAATTCAAGTCTTCTATACCAAATATTTTCATAAATGTATTCAGAAATGTAACCTCTTTTGTTATATATTCCCTTCTAGGTTCCCAAGTTCCAAACTTTTGAACCTATATTGAGTGTAGCAATACTTAGTTAATGTTTGGCAGATTGATTGGTTTTACATCCAACTTTCACTCAACAGAGGTAAATCAGATAACCCAAGCTGGGCAACTGAAAACTAGACAGCCAGTTGCTTATTGACCCAGGGCTGCTGAGTTTTATGGAGGGTACACAATGGTTAACAGGGACACATACTCTTCTTCCACATTTAGCATGGGTCCCTAGTGTAGGTCAGAGTAGGCTGGGTCCTCAACCCACTTAGCATCAGGAAATATCCATGCCAACTTTTATCAACATTAGTCAACATGACCAAATCACCTAGAGCGAATTTTCACAGCATCAAGTGGCCAACATGGTGTACAGTTTTTGATCCATGTTCTCCTATCTAGAGGCTACTGTGCATCATAGTTAATTCCCAAAGCATTAGGTCTATGCAAGTCTTCCACCTAAAGGCACCATCTAGAGTCTGTGCTGCTGCCCACAACTCCATTCTTGGGAGGACAGGATTGAGCCTTTACCTTGTGCATAGCAGGCAAAGGTCTAATCCATTATGCCAATATATATGTGTGCATGTGTGTGTATATACAAGAGGTGTGGCTCTCCCTGCTGCAGCAAACAAAAAAGTTTTTTTTTTATTTAGGTTTCGATGTTCTGAAGTTTCATGCATATGGTCTCAGTCATATGTGGTTCAATAATCTGAAGTAGACCCATATATATATATATATATATATATATATATATATTTATTTGTGTTTTATTCTTTATTTTTGCCTCTGCTCTAGTACAGAACATTCAGTAATTTGATAAGCAATATTAACGACCATACTAGAAAAAAGAAGGAAAACATGCTTTTAAGTATCAACAGAAAGGATTGAAAACAGTTTTAGTATCACTATACCCCAAGAGTAAGTTCTATGCAAGCTGTTGTCTAATGCAAATAAAGTACATGTTTGAGCAGTGTATTAAATAAAGAACATAGTGTCACATGTCTAACTGAAATGTAAGCAAGAAAAAAAAAAAATATATATATATATATATATATATATATATATATATATATATATATATATATATGGGCCCCCTACACATGGTCGAAATTTCACAAAGCCAAAGACCATATGGCTGAGACCATATGATCAACTTTTGAAATTTCGACCATGCGGAACGGCCATTTCCATACAGTGCAGAATGGGAAGATTTCCATCTTCCGCACTGTGCTGCAATCTCAGAGTTAGTATATTTAAATTTTGGGGGGTGTGGGGGGTGTAGCCCTCCATGGGGGGTGCAGGGACATTTGCCCCCCCTGCTAGCAATGTGAAGGTTAGTGTTTGTTTTGTTTGTTTTTTTTAACATGATCGAAATGTCAAAAGTCGATCATATGGTCTCGGCCATATGGGATTCGGCTTTGTGAGATTTCGATCATGTATAGTAGACCCATATATATATTTATTTATTTATTCCAGTTTGGTGACCGGGGAGGTCCACTGGGCTCAAGAGCTCGTTTTCAGTGGAGGCCCGGGAGAAAAGCTCCACAATACAAAGTTACATCACATAATGAATTGCAAAGAAAAATATTTGCATTACAATCAATAGGTAGTATTGCAAACAACAGGTAGAATTGCAATCAAACAGGTATCATTCACTAAAACAACAAAGGTATTAATGAATTGTCCAGGAGAACGGGAGGCATAGAGCATAATGGCTGGATGTTAATTTTAGTTACATTTATAATCTAGGTCTTTGAGAGAAGTTAGAAAGGCATGAAGGTTAGCCAGGAGAGAAGGAGGAGGAGAGCTTGGGAGGTATGGGATGAAGAGTGCAGTTACATTTTCTGTGAAGAAACAGGTAAGAATGAAGTTGTGTTTTGAAGGTGTGTAGGTTGTCACAGGTCTTCAGTGTAGAGGGCAGGGCATTCCATTTTTAGCTAGGGAAAAGGAGAGTAGAAGCTGACCAGCTGGGCACTTGGGTTTGTGGATGGTTATAAGGTTTTGATGAGTAGATCTAAGGGGTCTGAGGGGGGTATATGGTTTTAGAATATTAGTGTGGGGCAGCTAGTAGATTGAAATAATACTTTGTGGGCTGTGACAATTTGGAGGAAGTCAAGTTGATTGGGGAGTTCAAGCCAATTTAAAGATTGAAGGGAAGTGCAGTGATGAGAGAAGGATTTTGCCTTGGTAGCGAATCTGGAGATTTTATTATAGCATACTTCCAGTTTGGAGGTGAGGGTGGAAGATAAATTAGTAAGCAGAAGTGCGCCATACAAAAGAGAGGGGAGGAGATAGGTAGTGGCCAAAGTATGTCTAGTAGAGGGAGAGAGGAAGTGGTTGTTTCTGTACAGCAGGCTGAGTTTTATGTGGGTTTTCTTGGTGTTACGTTGGATGTGGGTATTGAATTTTAAGTGTTCATCGATAGTGATCCCCAGGAGCTTGGTGGAGGGAACAATGTCGATAATGGAGTTGTTAAGGCTGGTAATTTGAAATGAGTTTTTATCAGTGGGAGTGGATTTTGAGGGAGTGAATAGAAGAATCTTAGTTTTGTTAGCGTTAAGTGAGAGGTGGTTTTGGAGCATCCAGTTTTCAGTGGATGAGAAGGCAGTTTGAGTTAGAGATTGGAGATGTGTTAGGTTGGAGGCACAGCAGATCAAAGTAGAATCATCTGCGTATTGGACAATTTTGATATTAGGAATGGCTTTGTGGAAATCATTAATGAAGATGTTAAATAGCAAAGGGCCAAGTATGGAACCTTGGGGTACTCCTGTGGGGGTGGGAAGGAAGGTGGAGGAGGTTTGGCCTCATTTCACGGCTTGGGACCTGTTTGAAAGATAATTGGAGAACCAGGAAAGAGGTTTTTGGGAGATGTTGAGATTAGATAGATGGTTTAGTAGATGGGTGTGGGAGATGGTATCGAAAGCTTTAGATAAGTCTAGCAGAACAGACGAAACTATGTTACCAGAGTCTTGAGCTGAATTGACAGAGTGTAAAAAGGAGAGAAGGGCTGTGTTGGTATTGTGTCCAGGGCGGAAGCCGTGTTGGGTAGAAGAGAGAAGCTGTTGTTCGGTCAGGAATGGCATGAGCTGCAGGTATATGCATTTTTCAAGAAGTTTAGAGATTGGTGAGAGGATGGCTATAGGGTGGAAATTGGAGACGTTACAGTTTTTGCCACCCTTGTGGAGTGTAAGAATAAATGCAGAACGCCATAGTTTGGGTGCATAGGACTCGAGTAGTGATCTATTTATCAGGATGCTGATAGGGAGAGCAATACTGTCTGAGGCAATTTTTAAGAAGGAGGAAGAAATGTTGTCGGGGGCATTGGTGCAAGGTTTAAGTTTGTTGAGAAGTTTTTTTATAAGGTAGGTGGATACAGGTTTAAGTTCAAAAGTAGGGGGTGTGGGAAAAGAGGAGGAGGAAGCTTGGGCAGTGTGGGGTAGGGGGTTGTTGTTGGGGAAGGTTTTGGTTAGCTCAGCAATAGAAGAGGTGAAGAAGGTGTTGAATAGTTTGGCAATTTATTGGTCAGATTTGCTAGTATCAGGACACTGGTTGTTTTTTGTACCAGGCTTGAGAAGGGAATTAACAGAATTCCAGAACTGTTTGGGGTTTTTTGCATGATGTATTTGGAGATGGGTGTAGTAGGATTTTTTATCTTTAATGACTTGTTTTTTTTCTAGGTTTCGCAGCTGTTTGTATTTAAGTAAAAATACAGGCTGTTTATGTTGGAGATAGCTTTTCCACGATTTGTCTCTTTGTTGCATAATTTTCTTGGTTTCTTTGGTTAGCCATGGGACAGTCTTGGCTTTAACTCTTTTTTTTCTTATTGGAGCTAGGGAGTTTAGGACAGTTAGGATTGTAGAGTTGAAATAGTCAACCGCTTCGTCTAGAGGTAGGGTTTTTAGTGAACTTAAGGGAGTCAGGGAGGGTAGAAGGGTTAAAGTTAGTAAGGTTACGAGTATGTAAGAGTTGGTAGGAATGTGTGGAAGAGGATGTGGCTCTATGGGTGAAGACAGGGAGGTGGTCTCCTAATGGGTCGGGGGTGACACCAGATTTTGTGGTTCTGTTAGGGTGAGATACCAGGATACAGTCTAGGATGGAGCCTGGGTGGTTGGTTTTGTTGGGCCTAGTAATGGAGTTAATGAGTTGAGTGAAGTTGAAGAGATTGATTGACTTGGTGGGATTAGGGTCAATGATTTTTTGCCAGTCAATATTTATATCTCCCATAATGTATATATATATGGTTCTAGGACGTAACATCGACAAGGAAAAGACCGACACTGACTTCACCGACGCGAAAACACCAACACAGAAATAATCGACACTACAAACCATGGACATTTAACAGGTAAGGGGTTTAAATTTTGCTAATCAAGCCTACCATGTTCAGGTAAGGGGTTTAAATTTAACACATGCATAACACTGCCACCTTACCTGAACATGGTAGGCTTGATTAGCGAAATTTAAACCCCTTACCTGTTAAATGTCCGTGGTTTGTAGTGTCGATTATTTCTGTGTCTGTGTTTTTGCGTCGGTGAAGTTGGTGTCGGTCTTTTCCTTGTCGATGTTACGTCCTAGAACCATATATATATATATATATATATATATATATATATATATATATATATATATATATATATACATTTTAGCTATAGCTATATTTTATATGTGCCATTCACTTTAAAATAACCTATATTTTATCTGCATTTTTATATTTTTTATTTGAATGGCCTCCACTGCTTAAAAGTACATTCTACTTCTGTACGTATTAAGTGTGATAATTTATTATTATTATGTCATCTTGCCTCTAACGTTTTGCTGTTAGACCATTATATATTCCAGTTATGTATCCAAGGGTTTGGCAAAATAACATGCATTTATTTTTGGACATAGACTTATAACTATATGTTATGCCATCTTTTAACAAGCAATTCAAATCTAGGCCATACATTTTAAATGATTTATTCTATCATAAAAGTTGGTCTGTACTTAAAGTGCTAGAAAGATTGGGCTCTATATTGCAATACTCATTAGGAATTTTACTAGTAATGCTGACATTTCCTGTTTTTATTAATTTTTTTATCTAATATCCATCCTTAGATTGTGTCAAAATAATGGGGAAAATGTTTCCAGAATCATAAATCAGAACTTATGAATAATTACAAGATTCTATTATTTAAAACATTAGTACCCAGTTATTGGATAATGGATAGATAAGTAATTAAAAATATGTTCTCAAAACCTTATAAAAATAAAAATGTTCTGGTTTGTAAGTCCAGTAGTTTCCTTTCCAGGATTAGATGGAATTTGTTTCTCTGTCTAACATTTGACACTCTCTTTTAAAAGGAAACATAAACATATGTTTTTTATGCATTAATAACTATTTTGTGAATTTGCTTCTTTCAAAAGATGTTAGTGAGAGAATTCTGACCCAGGTAAAGAAAAATCCCTTACACTATCTATACATATGCATTTGCATATATGCAGAAACACAAATATGCAGAAACATACACAACCTATATAAATACATACAGTACATGTATATATGCATAATACTTATACATATATATGTACGAGTCTAACTTGCTAGAATAAAATGAAAAGATATTTGTTTTGGTGCTGACATCAGTGTTTGCAAGTAATTTAATATGGCCTCTTCAGTGTCACTCTCTAGGTCATCTAGTCACCTAGCAACAGCTGGAAAGGATTAACTGAGTGATTATGTCCACAAAGTCAGCCATTATGTTTGATTTGCTGCACTCTGTGTAAAACTTCTGTTGAAACTTCTGTTATTATTCCATCCTGTGTAGTAGTTTAATGTTGAATTGTTTCAGTGTCAGGGTATTATAATATTTGTTTTCTGTTTTATTTTAAGTACATATATGCATAAGTAAACACACTAATTTACATACAAGTACCTCCATTCACTTTAACTTCCCATTTATAAAATGGCAGATAGAGCAGAAAAATGGAAGTGGGTAAAAAAATGAGAAATGAGAGAGAAGTGTTAATGATTCTCAATTCTCTGTCCAGCTGAATTATATTATATTTCAAAAGTATGGCCTATTTTCAGCCAGTGAATGCAAAATTAATCAGTACACTCAACATTTATAGCTCCTAAAGTAAATATCCTTGTATTTGTGGATAGGGACATCTGTATGCATGTCATATATCCTGGGGTCAAGGTACAAAATCAAATATCCATGTGCTGATACATTAGCTGGCCTTCTGTTTCTATAATGTATCAGGGTTATTTTAGTAACATAGATAGTTATGTTTGAAAGTTTGTTTTTATCATGCAAGTTGCCTTAAGCACTTCTGGAACTATCTGAATGTCTTCCTTCCACATCACTTAAGTTTCACCTTGAATGTTCTAATATTTTATATGGTAGATGTTCAGCATACCTCGCAACCATACCAAATTCCTTGGTATTTACCGGTTTTCAGAGCAAAATAATGGGGTGCCATGAATTTCCGAGTGGCCCCTTCAATTCTTGATTTTTTCCTTCTGTACATAATGACACACGCTTACATACAATGCTTTGCATCAAGTTGTGGAAATGGATGGAATACTTAAGTAAACTGGCTGCTTCCAGGTAAACAGAAATAAAAACAAACATTAGACATAGACCACTACTCCATCATGCAAGATAGGTAGAACCCAGACTAATATATGTAAGGTGTACATAAACAAACACTTTGTTGTCTCTGGCGGTGGTTGTAACTGAAAATAGTTGAGTTAAGTAAACTAATCCCTTCTCTGGGTTAACAAATAAATAATAAGCAAGTATCACTACACATACGTTCTCCTCTCCTACTATATCCCACAAGATAACAAGAATTTTGGGAGGGTGGCCTAATGGTTAAGGTGTTTGCCTTACAAATTCAAGGTACAGGGTTTGAATCTCACAAGGGATAATTGGCTAGGCTTAAAATGGCTCGCAAGGGCAGTTAGCCTATGAACCCAAACATGCTGGCCACATAAGTAAGTTCAGCAGAATAATTATGCTAAAAAATGTACTAATTCATTCGTTTCAGGCATGACTTTTGCTCCAAGCCAAAATAGCACTCTAGTTTCAAACAGTAATGATGAAACTTATTAATACAAATGTGACTAGATACAGGTCAGTTTCAGAGGAATGTTTGGTAAATAGTAAAGTACACACTGTCAACAATAGCACAACAGGGAGGCAACATTAACTGATGAAACTTCTTTTCCCTGCTGGATCTAATCTTAGTTTCTCATATATGCCTACAGTGAATGATCTCTATGCTGCAGCACTGTCCAAGAGACAGTGATAGCTACTTTTCAAGAGACTTTGCCAAGTTGTTAGTGTTTTTACAGGCTAACTGACAAATTTGTTCCTGAGTATAGAGAATTATCTTAGAAAAAGAATTAGCTGAAAGAAAAGGATTGCCCAGTTTCATAAGAACACATTTCTTTGGGGGTATTTATCTGACATTGAAGAAGCCCATAGAGAGTAATGTATTTGGTTAAAGAGACTCTAACACATGCCTTCTCTTCCATAGAGAGTACGCAGTCATCCATCTTCCCAGAAACAGCACACAGTTGCCCACTGGCTAATGGAGTTTCGTTAGCTGGAGTGCTAAAGGCATAATGGTCCTGTAGTGCATTCAGGTGATATTTCCTTTGAAGAATTACTTATTAAGGCTAATAGGCACAAAAATACCGCAACACACACAGAGAGTCTCCACGTGAAAAAAGTTCAGATGATAGCAAAAAACACTGGTAGACTCACCACGAAAAATCCAATAGTTAGTCACAAAACCACTAATCAATATTCAAAACAACAGTATTTATTTGCTTTAATTGCTAGACTCCCTTGAGCGATTAGAGGTTAATTTAGAGAAAGGTATTCACCTACAAATTACTCTTGATGTAAAGAATCTGTTTACATCCATTTCCAATGAAACAGGCATT
Source organism: Protopterus annectens (assembly GCF_019279795.1). Lineage (NCBI taxonomy): Eukaryota > Metazoa > Chordata > Ceratodontiformes > Protopteridae > Protopterus > Protopterus annectens. Next base: position 1,211,888,788 of record NC_056727.1, read on the forward strand.
CAAGCCATTAGGGAACTTGTGCTTACAGATACTGATTTCAGTAATGATAAACAGATTCTTGTCTGTCAGTTATTGGAATTAGTTTTATCTTACAATGTGTTCTCTTTTGGAGGAGAGCTATACCACCAAAAATGGGGAGTAGCAATGGGCACATCATGTGCCAACACATATGCCAACTTGGTGGTATATCATTGGGAGAAAGAACATTTGTTTACTCATGAGCTTTATAGGAATGTTATTGTCTACAAGAGATTTGTGGATGATATCCTAATTGTATGGAAAGGGACCAAGGAAGAGTTTGAAAGATTCCTTTACTATTTGGAAAGTACTAGTGACTTTTTGAAGTTCACTATGGAAGTCTCCCACACTGAGATTAGTTTTCTGGACGTAAGTCTGAGTATCCAAGCTGGCAAGTTAGTTTCTACATTATTTAGGAAAGCTTGTTGGAAGAACACACTTTTAAGCTTTGATAGTATGCATCCCAGGCATGTTTTTCCTGGGATCATAAAGAGTCAGTTTATCAGGCTTAGTAGGATGTGTAAAGATGAGACTACAAAGTTAAAACAGATTGATTTGATGGAAGAATTATTTATAGAGAGAGGGTATGATAAGAGAATGGTCAGGGATATTAGATCGGATTAGTGTTCGACCATAATCAGATACCCTACTCAGCAGGCAGTACGAGACCTGCCACCACGAGTGTAAATAAGATGGCTAAGGATAGAATTAGATTAACTATCACATATACGAATGATTATATAGCAATAAGGGATATCATTCGAAGCAATTGGAAAATACTAACAGTAGATCAGCAAACATTACAATTAGTAAGTAGCAAACCGAGTTTTGCCTATCGAAATAACAAGAATCTGAAAAAATTATTGTGTGATAAATTAAGGTTAGGTGATGGATTGGATGCAAATAAAATGGAGAGATTAGGTACGTACCCATGCAGACATTGTGGTATGTGTAGGTACATTAGTAGAGATCAGGTGTTCACACATCCTTCGTTTAATTATACTTTTATCCCTAGGTTCCATGCTACCTGTGATACAGAAAGTCTCATATATCTTGCTACCTGTGATATGTGCTCAGCCTTTTATGTAGGTCTAACTAAGAGACAACTAAAGAAAAGGGTATACAATCATATATATGACATCAGACAGAAAAAAGAACAAAATGCCCTAGCCAAACACATCATTGCATTTAATGATCATGCCTTTAGCTTTAGAGTTTTACAAATTGTGACTCACAGTGAGAGAGGGGGGGATCACATAAATGCTCTGGAGAGAGTAGAGCTAGAGTGGATTTTTAAATTGAGAGCTCATATACCCCCCAGTATTAATCAATATGTCTCACTTAAACCTATATTGAGATTTAGAAGGTAGGGTTTTTGCATCTAGATAAGGCTCTTTGATGTAATTAGATGGTTTTATATTTTGTATATGATGTTTATTTTTTATATTTTCTACATATATATGTTAAGTTATATACATTCACATTATGTATTTTAGATTATGTATTTTTCTATATCATGTGTACATTTCTCATATTATGCATTTTGCTACATATCAAGTTTTCTATTTTTATATTGGAAAATACATGTATGCTTTGGTTGTTTTATACAGGTATGCACTATGTTTGAATGTAGTACTTTATTAGGATAGTGTTTTACTTTGATATATATGTAGACTTAAGCTATTTTATTTTTGTATATTTTTTATATGTGTATATTAAGCAGGAAACAGTGGTGCTTTATACACAGGATAGATTGTGCTTTGCCTTGTTTAATCGCAACTTTAATGAGTTTAGTGTACAGCAACTCTCTATGTAAAAAGCAATGGTCAACTGCTGGCATACACTTTAATATACATTCTGTAGATTGATTGAATAATTGGCTAATTAATTAACCATCCTAGTTTGTATTTAAACTGAGTTGATTCTTTTGAATGTAGATCTGAGGAAGCATACATTACGGTACGCGAAAGCGTTTATCCTGTCTTTCGTACTTGGAATAAATACTGTTGTTTTGAATATTGATTAGTGGTTTTTGTGACTAACTATTGGATTTTTCGTGGTGAGTCTACCAGTGTTTTTTGCCACCATTATTAAGGCTAATGTAATAGATGGACTGAACTGAAATTCCTGTGGTGTTGTATTCCATTCTGGTCCAGTACACAAACCTGGTTTGCAGTTGCAGGTGAGTACTGGTAAGAGCAAAGGCAGTGAGTTGGCCTAGCTGTCTCTAGTGCATGTCACCCTCAGCATCTTGTCTGTTTTCTTTTGAGTTGTGCAGAGCTGAAACTATAAGAAGTTTTATATAATGCAGATTTTGTAGAACTTGGTCAGATTAAAGCATTGTGTAGGTGCAAGCATCCATATACATTTTGGGTTCATGGAGGGGGAGTAGTGGAATAAATCAGGACATTTATAGTAATGCACTGGAAGACCAAAAAAAACAAAAAAAAAAAAATCAGCACCTACTGTTCATGTAACTAAGGTTGCCCAGAACCACCTTTCTGGGTGGTGGCGGTGAGATATGTGATTAATTGAAGCTATGACTGTTGAGTTGGTGGAATAAGATAGTACGTCAGTGAGTTAAGTGTGATTAGGCAGAAAGTGTAGTAGGCTCTGAAGATGAATCTACCATCTCTTCTGTTGCCACTAGTCATCCTGAATGGACTGAGGATAGATTCCAGGTGGATAGAAAGAAGCTTGAAGCCATGTTGCAAGGTAAATAAAATACTTTTCCCCAAAAGATTTTAGTATAACTGACAGCAAAGAATAATCAAGTTTTGGTTTTCTAGATTTGTGGTGTGAAGTTATTTTCATTGTGTATCCAACTTCTGGCAGTATTACGTCAAACACGTGAAGTTTTCCTTTTCTCTTCCACCAGTCCAGTGCTGAAATTGGTTGTATTTTGAGGTGATGTCTTTTGTGTGTGTTGTTGACAAACTGTTTAAAACTGTACTGGGTTAGTTTGGTCCACCGAAGCTGTTGCAGAACTGGAAGAATGTAAGGCAAATTCTCCTTGCAACTTAATTTGAGATTGAGAAACGTTGCACCCGTTATACCGGGCATTGCTGGAGCTTTACATTTCATGCCATTTATTATAATATGTCAGTTTTTATTAGAGCCTGCTGCTGCTTGTAATTGTATACCTGTTTAACATTACATTTATTGTGTTTAGTTAGTAACGTGGCAGTCGTAGCCTTAATTTGTGGAGAAAAGCAGTTAAATGATTTGAAAATTATTTTTTTGAATGCATCATGCCAGTACCAATGCAATGATCTTCCAGTAAATGGAGGCACCTGGTAAGGTCCTTTGGGAATGGTGGTCGGTGTCCTACCCTGGCTAGTTAAGTTATTGAAATGACATACTGTCTTTCATCAGTTTAGATTGTTTAAATGAGCTGTATTTTGAATGGGAAACTCTATTGCTTTTGAAATGTAATGTTGATCTGCATCCCCTCTCTACCTCTAAATCTTTCAGAGCAAGAAATCTGGACAAAGCCAAAAGTAATGGTGGGACAAAGGCCCAGAAATAGGGACTGATTTTAAATACTGCTCCTGTAAACTCCTGTAAACTCAGATAGTTGCTAACATGCTAGAATAACAGGTTTTGCATTATTACATATTTTCTGAGGGATATGAAGTCTGAAATTCAAATGTCTGCCATTATTTATTATTATTTGGTGATGTCAATCTTCATGCTGGTATCCCACAATTCCCCCAATGTGGGCAGGGTTGCATTATAATGTATGCACATTTTATATTAATCAGCTTCCCGCTTTTTGGCCAGTACCTACTTTTCATAGGCCTTTGTCCAGATTTTTGATGTTTCCAGGTTGAGAGGTATGATGTTCAGTAATTACTGTCTCTTTTTATCCCCCCATTTGTTTAGCTCATTGATGACAGGTTATACAATATAATATTTGCTTTTTTCATTTCTTATAATGTTTTGTGTTCCATATTCCATTATTTAATGTTATTCTCTTTCTATACTTTTCAGTGGATTATCATTTACTAAAAGAATGTTCCTTTCAGTATAAGGGCTTTCAGCCATTAAATATAAGGTGGTTTGTCTCCTTATAGTAATGGTTTTGGGGGTTTTCTGCCAGTTTTGCATCAAGCTTGGAATTAAATTTGATGTGCTGTTCATGAAATTTATAGATGACATTTTAAGTCTGAGTCAGAAATAGCTAAGATGCTGTAATGAGTTATGAAGGAATGACACACCTGGGTCTGGAATCACTTCTAATCTGGTTTGGTAATATTGTTTATTAGGACTCTTGTCACCATAATCAATGATTTCAGAAATGGTAGTTACTTTTCATCAAAGACTCTGTATAATTCTCAGGATGTTTTGCAATGAGGATGAATAAAATTTTTCTTTTCTTTGATGAGGTGTGACTATTCACTCCAATAAGAGTGGCAGGATCTCCTCCATGAAAGGCAGTCAGTGTACAAAGTATAATGAAGTGTTCTCATTTAAGATTCATGCCTTTCTTACTACATATCAGAAGAATTAACTATAGGACAATGAACTTTCAGTTTGCATTTCCACATTGGAAAAGCTGAGGAAACAAAATGCCTTGCTTGCACATTACAGGTCAGACTGAAGACTCAGAAGGCATAAGTTAGTTATATTTTGCACCTACATAAAGACACACAATTCAGGAATAAATAAGTCCACAAACTTGTTTATAGTTTAAAGGCCAGCCTATTTATTGCTTACTGCATTATCATCTGATGTTCAGCATTAGATCACTGTTGTAGCAACATAAAACTATATGGGATGTATCCTGCTGAGGACTGGATGTCTGACCAATATATAAAAGCTTTTGGACTCCCTCGACTTGCTCCATATAAGAGCATGCCAGCATAAAAGGAGATTTATGGGTGCCGACATTCAGAACTTTCTTGTCAGTGAAGACTTCAGTCAGATACTCATCCACACTGCAACTTCTGTTTTGGGGGTTGTACATACATTGGCTTTCTGGGCAGGTAAGTTGCCCTCAGGAGACCTTTTTTTTGCTAAAGCTTGTGGTAAGTTTTTCTCTTACAAGGTTGCCTACGTGATCTGTTTTTTTTTTGGTTTGGGGGAATCATACAAAGCCAATTCTTGTGTGATTTGTCTTTCTGTTACCCCTAAGACTATTTGCAGTCAGCTTAACAGCCTGAACTTATTTCTGCAGAACAAACATCTGAAAGCCCTAGCATAGTCATTTAAGGCTATTGACTCTCTTTGTCAGAAGTCCCCTTTCAGGCAAAGAAAAATAAAAGAATAAGTAAAAAGAATCCTCAAGCTACCTTGCCTTCAGCCACTCTTTCCTGGTCTAGACTGATGAATCCTTTGTGACCATAATCAAGACCTCAAACCACCAGTCTGATGTTCCCAGCCCCCCTAGGGTTGCTCCATGGGATGTTGCTAAGGTTCAGGAACCAGGCATGTCCTCCAAGACTAGATGTCAGGTAGCTGACAAGAAGGAAGAACATAAATTTCTTTTGTCTGAAAGGATGGATGGAATGATCAGTTGTAAGTATGGGAGGAGGTAGCTGGTTCCCTTGTGGAGATCCAGAGATATGATACCTCTAGAACAATTAAATTAGCTATCCCAAGAAAAAAAATCCTATAAAAACAGTCACCTTTCTCCACCTTCTACTCCATCTAGTGTAAAGGAGGGCTGTATAGTTGTGAATCAGGGGTTAAAGGAGATAGGAAAACCTGTTGCTAAAAAGTCATATTTAGCAAAGTTGAAGACATTTTCTAGTTGGTTCCTCAGACGAGGACCCATCCAGGGCAGAAGCCCTCTGGTTTTCAAGTACTTGAGAGAATTGCTCAAATTAGGCCTATCCTACACTTCTTCCAAGTTACATCTATCGGCCATTTCAACTCACCTGGCATTAGATCCCCCTCTTTCTTCGCTGTCCCTAGTAAACAATTTCTGAACTAGGTTCAGAGGCTTCCTTGTAGTTCTTGGCTTGGAAGACAATTTTGTTTACTGCTGTCACTTTGGCTAGAGGAGTATTTGAGTTGCAAACTCTAATGTCTATCCAGCCCTTTTTGATGATTAACAAAGACAGGATAATCTTAAGAACCAACCCTTCTTTATGGCCAATATTGTGTCTGAATTTATATAAATCAATCTATTCATCTCCCTGTGTTTTTCCTTAACCTAAAAACAGGAGTTCTGCATACTTTGAATGCTCAAAAGCAACTCAGGTTTTACCTGGACAGGAATAAAGATTTCATAATTTATGATTAGCTCTTTTCCTACAATAGAAAAAAAGAAACAACTACTGTCAAAGTGCACCATTTCCAAATGGCTGTCTCCCCCAGTTCATTTGTGTTACCCGCACCATGGAAAGATCCCCCTCAAAAGATCAAGGCCCACTGTAATAGAGTTATGCCTACTTCAGGGCATTTTGGAAAGAGGTGGACTCTAGAGTTATTGTAGAGGCAGCAAACTTGGTCACCTGTGGTTACATTTACTAAGCACTACAAAACCCAATTTCTTCAGCCTGAACAGTATTTGTAAAGTCTATGCTTTAAGGGTTCCTGGACTCTGGTCCTTCTTCCAGAACCAGATCATGGTCAAATGGGGCCCTAGGCAGGGTAATGGACCAGAGTACCCTCCCCCACTCCCTGCAGCCATTCCATTGTCTCATTACTTTGCCCGTGTCTCTCTACGTATCGTAAACACTGTTCCTGTCAGTGTACATACTATTTTCGTCTTTACTTTTACAGTGATTGCAGATATTTCATTTAATATCTTTATTTCAAATTTTATAGCATAAACACTGATGGCCACTTGCTAAACAAAACAAAACAGTCTCACACTGAAAACAGACTTAGCATAAACATTTTTCTTCTCTTGAAACTCACATTCATTGAAAATGCAACTGCCTAGTGGCTGATTATGTGTACATTTATATTCACAGTCTTCCCCAAACCTAGCAATTATAGCTACATTATTGAGAACATCATTCTCATATGTCTGTGTCTAAACGTTATTAATAATAATAATAATAATAATAATATAATAACGATCAAAGTCACATAGTTCAACTTTGTTTTGCACATACACACAGTATCCAAAGTGTTCCAACTTAAATCAGACACACATGCACACTAGTCCTTCAAAGCCACATTAAAGACAGTTTAAAATTGTCCAGATGTTAACAGCATGAGGTACTGCCATCACCAAAGAGCCATCCACCTCCAGCAGCAGTTAGACTCACTTTGTTGACTATGTACACCCATTATTGATCTAAAGAAATAAATTATATGTACTTCATTGGTAGCTTTTGATGAACTACATGAAATTATATAAAGATGACTAGCATTTAACCATAAGATCCAGCCATGTTTTGCACAGTTTAAATAGAAGAGTATTTATGATCGCACAACAAATATTAACCACCTGATAATGTATGCTAAGTCAATATGCACAATTTCTGCAGAAGTAAAAGTCATCTGAATAGTTCAACATTGAAGAGTGGTTGCTGCTGGTAACCCACTTTGCATTTGCTTCATATACAAATGCAGTGCTTGCTATCTTTGAAGAATAAATTGTATATATTGCATTAAAATCTGGTGTGCTGATGATATTGCCGTAACTAGACCAGCTATGTAGTAGGAAATGGCTGGCAAACAACAGCAACAGGTTCACAGTTACTAGGTATGCAGTCCAGTAGACCAGGAAGGAGCCTAGCCCAAATTCCCCAGCTACACCAAAGCAGTACCTGGTTAAGTGACTTGCGCAAGCTTACACAGTAGGCAAATGAAGGTGGAAAGATACAAACCCTACACCCTTGTTGCATGAAGCAGCTCATTAAGAAGTCAGAGCTTTAATCTTCTGCATGAACTACCAGAGTAATTGTTTTCAACTAAGCAATGAAATCCTTTACAATCCCATCATGTAGGGATGACTGTATCACAGTAATATGCAACAATCACTATATAATGGATGCTGAAGACTGTATTACTCAACAAATGTCAACCCCTTTGCAATTGCTGGAGACTGTAAAGAAGGTACTGCAAAAATATATTTTACTAAAATCCAACATATTTAGACTATTAAAATGGTAAGATGTTTGGACTATATTATACAATCCAGGCTTATTAATGAATTAATTCATTTTTAATGCAACAAATAAAGCAAAACAATTAAAGAAAGTATAAATGATGCAGCAACTTTTGTTCAATCACCCCGCAAGTCATACAAAAATCAGAAATATTACTGCAGACAGCATACTATTTTTTGGCAGGGGAGCTTACATGCTTGCAGGACACCTACATTTCATTTTTGATCTCCCTATGGCTTCTCTGACATCAAGAATAGCTACCCTGTCTATTATCACACAGTACAGATCTGACCTACTTGAAGACTGGCTAATAATGTTGTATTGTTGCAGCATACAACTCGAGAGAAACAGCCAGATCATGGACAAATGGAGCCCTATTCAGTGTAATGAATCAGGCCCCTGCTAGCCATACCAATATCCCATTACTGGGCTGTCTCTCCTCAATTACCATAAACAGTGTTCAAACCTGTCAGTGTACATACTGATTTTTCTTTACTTTTGCAATTACCACAGTGGTTTGGATTTCATTTAAGACTTATTTCAAATTTTACAGAAAAAAACACCAACAGACATTTTCTAAACAAAGCAGTCTTATGTTGAAAACAGACTTAGCATGACAAACAGTAGACTTCACTTCCTGTGAAACTCACATTTAGTGAAAATGCATCTGGCAACTCATTAAACTACAAGAGACATGCTGAGATTCATACTCAAATAGCATATAGTGAAGTACTAACTAGAATGTAGGTGGAGGGTAGAGGAATTTAAAAGACAAATGTGTAATGCATTTGTTAATAGCTTGGGGCAGCCCACTGGACAAGTGTCCTTTTTTAGGAGCAGCCCAGGAGTACTGTCTGGTGATTTAACTTGACACAGTCACATAGAAAGCAAATGAAGGCTGAGGGAATCAAACCATACACTACATGGCATAGCTCTTTAACAACTCATAGCCTTCCTCATCTACATTAAGTGCTAGACAAATTGTTGTGGCCCAAACACACTGCATTTCACACCTGCATGCCTGCAACAAATAAGCTAAATAAAAATATATTCATAGTTAAAATTCTGCTATTAAACGCATAGACTTCATGCTGCCAGTTTATTCACAGCTAAATAATAAACACACTGTTAGCATTTTACAGAGCATGGAAACTAAGAATCACATACAGGGAACATGGCTCACTTTATGATGTTTCGGTATACTACAATCAAAGTCCTTCCTTTATACCACAACTGCCCTCGTTTATAGGTAGTTACTAAGCTTGTAGTCCACAGGACCATTGAAGAGCCTATCCCAAATGTCCAGTTGCCCCAAAGTACTGTCTGGTTAGATGACTTGCTCAAGGACAGGGCATAGTATATATGGCAAAATTAGAATGTTCTGGAAAACTGTAGACAGATAAGAGCAGGCTATTTTAAGCACTAAAAAGAACAGAACAACGGCTTTTGAATCAACATGTGTTTTAGCTATTAAACTATATGACTGATATTGAATGACTATGATCCTCAGTGATATAAAAAAGAAAGAAGCTAAAGGAGGCATGGCAACTGGTGTGGAGGATTAAGATTCATACCGTCTATTGCTAAGGTACAGGGTTTGACTCTGTGTGACCCTGACCAAGTCATTTAACTAAGCAGTGTGCCCCTAAGTGGGACATTTCAGACACACACACACACACACACACACACACACACACACACACACACACACACACACACACACACACACACACACAAGCATACACACACACACACACACACACACACACACACCACACACACACACAGTGCAACCAACCAACAGGAACCTGTTGAGAAGGAGATCATTGTAATGCTGTAAAAGCACCTCCAGCTGTCCAATTTCAAATTGCACTCTACAGGTGTGCTGTGTGTGTGTGTGTGTGTGTGTGTGTGTGTGTGTGTGTGTGTGTGTGTGTGTGTGTGTGTGTGTGTGTGATGTTGAGAGCAGGCAGCAGTAAAATTGGAAGAGCAAAATAACATGCTGTGTGTAGATGGGCAGGAAATCATATGAGCAATGGACTTGCTTCATCACCTTTAAAGAAGCAGCTGACTAACAAAAATGAATAAATAATGTAGCAAGGCCTGGCCAGCTCCCTCAGCCCCCCACCAACTGGGCCCTAGGCAGCTGCCTAGGTTGCATTGTGCTGGATGTAGCCCAGCCTTCTTCCTTCACCGTGATTATCTAAGCTTTGGCAATCATCCTATATAGCCTTATGCTACTGCAACAGAGAACACAGTACAGTTGTGTAAGATAGCTTACAATAACAATGTGTGTTCAAAAAGGTCACCTTTGCAGTACTAACACCCTCCCACCACCCCCTTCTGATTTTACTTTTCTTTTTACCTGCTAGATATTTTCTCCGTACTTATTTTCCTATGGCTGGGGTTGGGTTCCCTTCCACTCTTTCTGCTATGACATAAGAATATAGATTTGGACATTTCAGTCCACACTTTTTTTCTGGTTTCAGCCTCACTTAATTTTAGGCAAGGATGCTCAGAATTTTGGCATCCATGCATTTTGTTTTATAACAACATGCCCTTGTGATGCCTCAGACATACAGAGCACATGGAAGGTGCCCAAAAGGTTTTGTATACTGGCCATATGTCCAATCCTTGGCAATATATGCCCAATATAGCTCTATACTACTGCAACAGTGATCTATTCAAACATCTACTGTTATGGTAAATTCACTTACATTACTTTCTTAGCATTTCATCAGGGAGTTGAAATTCCTACAAACATTTACTGTCCATCTTGCTAGAGTCATTTGTAATAACGCATAAAACATAAAGATATATCTCAGGCAGAAGGAAAAAAAGATAAAAAGGAAATAAATTAACTGAGTTGTTTTTCAGTGAGTTTGTGCTAATCTCCTTTTTTATATGCTTTAAGCTAACTCCAGCACTGTCTTCCATTCCTTTAAATGTGGACAAAGACAGATATTTTATTGGGATTTCAGTCTGCTGCTCATAGCTTATTTTCCTTTTGGCTTTAAAATTTTCAGTAGGTGGTAGTTTTTATGTAATATGAAAGCAGAAAAATCAAAATGACATTAGTCATTGTGAATAAAACAGCAGGTCACCAGAGTGCAACTAGTTTTCCCTCCCCATCCAGCATAATTTGTTTCATTATTTATTTCATATTTGCTCATAGCTATGTCAGTGGGTTATTTATCTTTTAAATAAGATTCTATCACACACTTATACATTTCATGCAGGCTTAAGTTACACAAAGAAAGGATAGTCAGAACAATTTATATTTAGCATAGCTGGCATACAATAATCAAAACTGTAATAATCTAACCAAAAATTAGTCTCAGCAATCTTATAGTTTTTGTGCGCAATCCAGCTAAGGTTTACTGACGTTACAAACATTATGGGCAAAGTGATTCAATTTAAAACAAATTAATTTATTCAGTTTTACAGAATCAACCTTACTTCTTATCCATATAGCAACACTGTGCACCACACACAAGAGTAGACTGAACATTATCACAAAAAATAGAAACCTTTAATAAGAAATCATTACATATCTTGACTACATTTTAAGGCTATAATCAGAGATAATTAACAAGTCATTATGAGAGAGAAGTCTATGAACATTTCCCATCAACAATTATTTCAGACTTTTTTGTTACACTTTTGTACTCCTCCAGTGCCTGCCAACATCTTATTAGACAGCATATTTATTTTGGAGCCGTTATAAAGGCAGACATTAGATATTTTCTTCCTTTATTATTTATTTTAGTCCTGAATACCCCAATGCATGCCCAGTAATATCCAATTTGTGGGCATGCAGTGGACATGGTGTGGCACTATCACTCACATTTTATGTGAGTGGTATAAGACTGCAGATGATCATGGCCTTTTGGAAGCAGATGCTTCTCGTTAGGTCTTCCAGGATTTTCAGGGAATACTAAGGGAATACATGCCCCGAGACAAACATCCCTTTTCTCCCACACAGGGAGAGGTGAACAGGCACTGCCGTTCCTTCCTTCCTCACCCTCCCAAATTAGTTTCACCAGTACTTAGACTGCTATTCAATAAGTGGATATCCAAGTCATAAGACAGGACTTTATTACTCTATACTACTGAGCCAGCAACAAATCTTACACTAAACACGCAGTTTCCAGAATCGCAGATCAAACAATAAGATGCCAAAATGTCAACTAATGAAATCTAATCAAAACTCTTTGATAAACAGCCCTAAACATTTTTGGAAAAAAAAGTAAACTAACTTAAATGTTGCAATGGTCCATCTGCTTTGCACACAGCAACCTCTCGTCTCAGTTCTTCTGATTCTCTAAAAGAATTCAGCAACCTCCCTTAGCTTTGTTCCATCAGCATCCATCATCTTTCCACTACTACTAGGTCCCCACTACACTACCTTATTTTTTATTTTATTTTATTTATTTAACATTTGTTGACCGGGCTAGTCTAACTGGATATATGTCCATTTTCATTAGAGGCCCGGGGAGAAAAGCTCCAAAAGAACAGACAATTTAAAACAAATCAAAGGACAAGAAGAATTACATAATAGTTTACAAATGTTAACAATACAGCTAAAATAAAAGGAAAACCTCATTTCTTTAAATCTATACAAACATTTTTTTTTTTACTTTAAAATATTAGAATTAAAGACATAGATTCACTCCTTCAGGAAATCCCACTTGATAGTCCAACTACTGCAGTCTATATCCATGGTTTCTCTATCATCACAGATACTATATTTCAGTTCTTCTTCAACATAATCGATGCCTTTCACAAAACATGCAAAATATCTGGAGGGCAACCACAGCAGAACCATTACCAAAATAATCTAAATCCTTTAAAGTCTCACACTTTCCATATTTTTCACCAAAAATAAAAGTCTGGGGAAGATTACTGACATTAATCTCTCACGATATATAAACCAATACCCCCTCCTTTCCTCAAAAACAGTATGGATTTTTGACTAGTCATGGCACTATCACAATCTGGACTCTAACAGATAAAATCATGTTGGGTATAGGTGACTGTCCTACACTGAAGAAGGCATTTTTTGCCGAAACTAGTTTGTTTTAGTACGAAAAATAAAAAGAATATTTAACTCCGCTCTGCCTTGCTGGTCTATTTGGTGATTTTGATACTTGGTTTGGACCGTGCATTCCCCCTTGCATAGGATTTGGTATGTTTTATTGACCTAACCACAGCAATTGCCCTTATAAATCACTCCATCATAATAGGCCATAAGGTCAAAAAGGACATTAGTTCAGATTCCATTCCCTGGGTCCAAAACTATCTCATTGATCTCCACTTCACTCTCAAAAACAACTCCTCAATATTGCCTATATCCCCAATTCTTAAAGGAGTCCCACAGGGTTCCATACTTGCCACTTTGTTAGTTTCTGTCTTCATTAACAATCTCTCAATTCATTTACCCTACCTTTCTCTTCTATGTTATGCTGACAACATGGGTTTATTACATTTTAATCAGTCCCTCCTAACATTGCAAGAGGACCTGCAAGCATATTTCCAATCCATGATTCAGTGGCTCCACAATAAAGACCCTCTATTTAACCCTTCCAAAATAAAAACTATGTTCTTTGGAACTAATCACAAAGTCTGTAAAACTGCCAGCTCTTTAATAATCACAACACAACAACATCCCAGTAAAGAACATCAATCCCATTAAATATTTTGGAGTCTGTCTAGATCCATGCCCATTCTTAACTTCCAGTGCAATACAGAAAATATAAGGAAACATGATAATTCCCTGTTCGTCTGGACCTGTGAAATCACTCCCTTTCTAACTCTACCCACTGGAACATTCATAAACAAAAGCATTTGTTCTCTCTTATCTGAAATACAGCCTTCTTCTAATAGCTGCAGCCTCTGAAAGAAGCATTACAACCATTTTATCTGTCTGAAGTAAAATCGTCCAAATCATCATCCTCCCTTTTAGGTATGAACACCACTGTAAAAACAGTAAAGTAGCAAAATGACTTCCCATCAAACAAAGAGCTGAGCTCCTACTCAGCTCACTATTTTTTAAGCTTCAGCTTATTTATTTTTATTTTATTTTACATTTCTTAACTGGGAAAGTCCGACTGGATACAGGTCCATTTTCAGCGGAGGCCCAGGGAGAAAAGCGCCAAATGTACAAATATGTGTAAATACAGTGTAAAATGTTACAGAGAATTTATTACATAATTCAAGCTTGTTTAGTGCTATTTACACACACAGGTATATGTTATTCACATAATTTATTACATTGTTTTATAACAAAATTGTGGTTTATTTAATGATATGTGCATAGAGGTACATGTTTTTTCCTCATGTACACACAGGAAGGTTGGAAGTTGGAGGCTGAGAAAGAAGTAGTTAAGGATTTCATCTTAAAAAGGAACATATGTATAGTACGATGGTTACCACATATGACTATAGGCTTAAGTTTAAATTTTGTTTCCATTATGTAGGAGAAGCACAAGATTTTTAGACTGTTAGAGGATCAGAGTTTTAATCTTGTAATGAGGTTCACATGTGTAGATTGTGTTTGAAAGGAGGTTAGTCAGGGTTTGCCTCTAAACTCACAAGATGGATACCTTCATACAATCTCACAAGTCAAGAACTCACAATAGCTCTTCTTCAAACCTCCAAATCCTAGCTTTGCTGTACAGATCACTGCTTCTCAAATTTAAGCCATAAATTTAGAAATCTATCCCTTCCCATAATTAACATATTTACTCTTCCCTCAAATTATAAGTCGTGGTGGTGCAGTGGTTAGCGTTGTCACCTCACAGCAAGAGGTTCTCCCATTCGATTCTCAGCTGGAGCGCCTTCTGTGTGGAGTCTGCATGTCGTCCCCATGGTCGACTGACATTAAAAACATGCAGGTAGGTGCGAGCGTGAATGGGCGTGCCTTCTTTGAAGGTTGTGCATCAAGCTGGCAACTCGGCACCGTAAAAAATCTATTGCCAATCATGAGTGAACCGGAGTTCTGCTGTGGTGACCCCTAACTGGTAAAAGCCAAAAGTCTACTCTTCCCTCAAATTCTGTGCGTAATAAAACACCAATCTTCAAAAACAAGCAAAGTGCAGCTGTATTCTCACAGGATTCATAACCATTTTAATTCCTGCACTTGCAGTAAATTGTCAGAGTCTCCAAAAAAGTTATTGACTTGGTGTAAAACAAAAAATAGAAACTTAGAAAAATTAAGGCATCTGAGACTTTGTTTACCAAGTGCATTGTTAAGGTCTTTAGCTCTGATTGCAGAGTTGTGTCCATTAATTCTGTCACCCAGTCTGCAAACTGTCTTCCCTACATAAAAACACTGTCAAGCATTGCAGACACCTCAGTAAACCACTAATGATATATATATATATATATATATATATATATATATATATATATATATATATATATATATATATATATATCAGACCCAAAAAAGAAGTAAAGCAGCGTGCGCACAACTCAAAATAACAAATTAGAACCACAAGAAAATGCCAACATCATCAATGAATTTTGCTTTATTGGAATACACCACTGGCAGACCGTGGTTTCACCCAGTGGGCTTTAGCAATGCATCTGCCATTTACACTAACAAAAAACATTTATATATTCAAAACAGTCACATAACTAATTCACAATGAAGTACTGGAAAAACACATTACTTTTCATAGACTTGCATCAATAACATTTTGTATAACAGTAACAGAAAGCAAATGAAACTTACCTGAAGATTTTTTAAGTGAATGAATATCCTCAATGTACAGTTTTCATTCCATCTTTTGAGATAACCCACGTCCCTTTGTATACACAGATAAATCTTTCAGAAAAACAAACTGGAAAGCATGTCATCCTGTGGTCATTCCATAGAAATAGAATAAATAAACAGGAAAATGAATGCCTAAAACTATAGGTATATTAAAATCTAAAGCATGGATTCAGAGAAAGGCCCAACTTCAAGTGAGAATACTGTGACAAAAAGGGCATGTTAGCATGATCACATATTCAGAGACACATTTGATGAAATGAGGAAAAAAACTCATCAGCTAATTTGCATGTCTCTGAATCACTTCTGTGATTACTGCAATTACTAAGAGACTCTTTTCTGCTACCCTTACATTAATTACCACTGGTAACAAATGGTTTGTGTTAGCAGAAGCACCCCCTGTTCATTCTCCCACACAAACATACACACACACACAAACACACACACACACACACACACACACACACACAGCCATTATGCCTTACCAGTATTTTTCCTCATTTCTGAGTTTACAGAACATGTCTGATGTTCTCTCTTATTTTTTTCCTGACCTTCATGACTCATGTATAATTACAGTTAGTCAATAATGAAAGTCTTTCTTACTGTTTCAAAAATGAACACGATGCAAGACCTGTTGCACTAATATTTTTTAAGTGGATTATAGTAATATTTAAAAAGACTACCTGATGTTGTCTAGTGTTAACCCCTGACTTTTTCTGGAAACTTGAGCACAGTCAAGTCACAAAAGGAAGTAATTGTTGTCCAAGGGTAAAAAGACACAAATTCCCAGTTGGAAAAACTCCCTCCTTAGTGAAAACTTCCAAATCCAATCCTCAATCTAAACTAGCCTTAGAAACAGAGGGAAACCACAAAGCCTTCTTCAGTTACATCAGGAACCTCCATGGCCAACCCAAGTTTGTACCAAATTAGTTCTTAATGGTACCACTTACACTGATCCTTTTGACTTAACCAACCTGCTAGCAGATAGGTTCAGTGCAAACTTCACCCCCCTGTCCCCCCAAAGACCCATTTAATATCCCTGATACTTGTCCCGTACCTCACATCTCCATAGATCAAGTGTTAAAGGCCCTATTCAAGGCAAACAACACAGCTTCCATGGGACCTGATAGTATCCCAGACTGTATTCTGCACCATCTCCAACAAGAGCTAGCTTCGCCATTGAGCACCCAATTAAACCAGAGCCTAAGTACAGGCTTCATTCCAGCAGAGTGGAGAACTGCCATTGTCATCCCCTTGCACAAAGGTGATGCCACTACTGACCCTGGAAACTATCACCCCATTAGCTTGACAAGTTTGATCTGTAAATCCATGGAGCATATTATTATGGACCTCACAAACGAGTATATAGGCACTCTCCAAGCACTTGACCCCACTCAGTTCAGATTCGTCAAGGACAGATCTTGCCTGTTGAACCTGGCTGACCTCTTTAGAGTTGTCACCAAGGCCCTGGATGAGGGAAAGTCAGTACATAAAGCTTACCTTGACTTGGCCAAAGCCTTTGACACAACCCCCCACTCGGGCATCATTTAAAAGCTAACATAACGGCATAAATCCCTATCTCATCAGGTGAATGGCCAACTGCCTCACTGATAAGATCCACAAGGTCAAAATAGGTGCTGTCACCTCTGACAACAGACCTAAGACTAGTGGTGTTCCACAGGGATCTGTCCTGGGACTCCTGTTGTTTGGCATCTACTTCTCAGAGTTCCAGGCAAAGACAAAAGGCCTGCAGCTGACTAAGTTTACAGTCGACTGTAAGCTGGGTGTTGTCATTGACTCCCCAAATGATGTTAACATACTACAAGAGGGTCTCACAGCAACAAATGACTGGTGCAAAAGTCATGGCCTTAAGCTAAATGCAAAAAAATGTATTATCATACCATTTGGCAAAAACACGGCCTCTATTGATTACCACATCAATGGCAATCCCCTAAGTATACAACCTGTGGTGAGAGACCTGGGTACATGGGTTGACAACAATCTCACATTTGGCCAACATGTAGCTGCAGTGATCAGAAAGGCCTTTTACTTGGTTCATCTCATAAGTAAAAGGATTATATCCAGAAAAAAGGAGGTTATTACCTCTCTGCACTCCTCCTTCATTAGCCCAATAATTGAGTACAACTCTCCATTTGATATGTACCTCTTCAAACGGTTCTACCTCACATAAACGAAACACCAAAACACCGACAACGCAATCACCGAAACCACATAACCGACAGTACAAAAACACGAAATCCCACATGCCCGACAACGAAATAACCGACGGTACACAAACACGAAACCTCATACACTTCACACACCACAATCAACAAACAAAACACATTCCCCGTCCAAAAACCACATACACAACACAAGCACACCAAAATCCCTACAAACCCACACTAAACCTCACATACACAACTACCTACAACCCTAACCCAAACCCAAACCCTAAGGTCCGTCACTACGCACACTTACCTGGCCCGCTCCTAACCCTAACTCACTTATCCCGCCCCTAACCCAAACACAATCACTACCGCACACCTACCTGACCCGCTCCCTAACCCTAACTCACTTATCCCGCCCCTAACCCAAACACAATCACTACCGCACACTTACCTGACCCGCTCCCTAACCCTAACTCACTTAACCCACCCCTATCCCCACAGACCGTCAATATCCACACTTACCTTACTCGCACCCTAACGTCCGTCACTACCGCATACTTACACAGCCTTTTCCCATGTCGGCATCCTCGGCGTCGGTGCTTTCATCCGTCGGGTCGGTCTTCTGCACTGTCGATCTTCTGGGTCCCATCGCGTCGGTCTTCTCAGCTGTCGATCTTCTGGGGCTCGCGATTTCCGTGTCGATGTTCCGGCGTGTCGTTTAAGTGAGGTAGAACCCTTCAAACACCTGTACCAGCTGGAAAGGACACACAAATACCTCACAAAGAAAACGTATGGCCTCCAACACCTGTCCTATGTGGACAGGCTCAAATCACTATCACTCTACTTGGTATTTTACGGATTGCTCAGAGGTGATCTATGTCTCGCTTACAAGGCAATCTTGGAACCTACCCTATAAGAGATGCTCCATATCCATAAGTCTACCTCCTCGCACATTACCTGCTCGAAAGGATTAAATCTAATATTCAACATTAACAAAACCTGCTGGAGAGGCAAGTGTGTCTCCCAGAGGCTGCCTTGTCACTGGCATAGATGTTTCATACATGTCAAACAAAGTACGTCGCCTACCCTCTTTTTGCACAACCTTAATGAGTGGATGGGAAAACACAAATTTGTCCCAGGAGTTCCACCTGTGTCCCTTACTGACAGTGGTGACATGCTGACTGAGGTTTCTTTTTTGGGGATAAACTCTTGAGTAGGCTTGTAAGGGCCTCAGGGCCATTATCCTAGTAAGCTCCTATGATCCTATGATCCATACTTTACAAACCCTTGTATTCAATTAATAATACGAGGCATTAGAGTTCCAAACTTTTTGTTCAGTAAATGCATCTGGATGCAACACTTGCTGCTCTATTAACTTTATATGTGGCTTAGAGTAATATGCAGAAATAATCCTTGATGTCTATTATTAGGGCCAATACATCTTTCATGCTGCCAAACCTGTTCTATCACCTTTCATGTGATCAAAATGAAGAACATTTTCCTGCGTGTCAACTGGCCCCCCATTACATGAACCACTCATTAGTGTAGGGGAGAGTTAAGAGGTATTGAAGCCCCCCACTCTCACATACACGCACACACACACACACACACACACACACACACACACACACACACACACACACACACACACACACATGTATATACACACACACACACACACACACACACACACACACACACTTGACATCACTCATACCTCAACATACACTCACACATGCAGCCACATATGCACACATACCCCAACACTACCCATCTGATAAACTTTCCGGCACTTCTACTGCAGTCTCACCCATTGAAAGTAAGGTAAACATGCGCTTTTGAACACGTTAATTACCACAGCTGGAGGTAAGGATTTACACAGCTGCATGATTCTATGAATCTCCCAGCTATATTTGATTGCAAGGCATTTTGAATAAATTATGTTATACTGTGAAGTTTTATTGTTAGGATTGTTTTTGCATTGACTTTTTTCAAGTGTTTTAACCAGTATATTAATTTACACATTCATTATGTAATTATATAATGGAAGGGGTTGGTATTCATTATATAATGATGGTTGTTACATGTATGTATTCTGATAAATTCTTAGTAGAGACAAAAGTGTGTAATAAAATCATTTATATCCATCTTTTGAATTTCTGTTTGGTGTTATTGTACATTTTTAATATTAAGAAAAATGAACTTTATATTTTACTTCACATGTACTAGTACATTTCTACAGTTTATATAAAATGTTGATAAGTTGAAAACATGCACAGTGATGGTCAGTATGTGATAGTGCAGGAAAATGGAGTTTTGGACAGGGATAGACTAGATAGTCAACATAAGCAGTAGAAAGATATAAAAGTTTAACACAGGGAAGCAAGATTAACTACAGATTTAGATAATTAAACAAACAAAAAGAAGCAGCTATGGCTGTATATATAAAAATACCTGTGAGCTAAAACTTCAGAGGACAAAGGAGTGGCATGTCTGGGTATATCAATTTAAAATTACAGTATTTGCAGTAAACTGATATAAAACAATTTCTCTGTCTTATAAAAAGTGTTATTTTTGTTCCAGATATGACTAAAGCATTATATCACATTTTCCATTCAGTTGGAAGCAGCATATCCTCTTGAGGGTTTCCTGTGCACTGGTCCATCTATCTTGGACTTAAACTCTCATAGGAATTCCCATTCTCCCTTCTTTCCACTTTTCTTTCATTTTTTCCCTCCCTTCACGCCTTGCGCCATTTCAAAGTATATCTGGCATCTCGCGCCATCTTTCTTACCTCCCCTGCTCTCCTTGCAGCTGGTCAGTTCTGGTGGTGTGACTTAGTACTAGTTTTTTATGTAGACTTTGTTTACTTTGGATTTAATGTGCATTCTTACACTGTAACAGTAGATACCAGTCTACTGTATTTCTAGTGGAACTTCTTCTGTTATAGTTTGCTTTCTATGCCACTATGCCATGTCCTAAAGTTATTTGCTACTGGTGTCCATTTAGTTATTCAGTTTGCCCAGCTGTTGGATTATCCTACAAGTTAATACAGACAGCTGAACCTGGTCACACAGCTGTTACTACTACTGGACTGCTGTTAAGCCATTGAAAATAACAACTAACGGCTTAGCTCCCCTTGTTTGTGCTGGTAATTCATTAGAATTACACTTGAGATTTAGTGCATTGTAGTCTTGTTCTACTTGTTAATTTATGACTATTGCATTCTATAGCTGTTTCATATTCTGATTTCACAATGTTGCTTTCCACATATTTCCATTGACCCTAAATCTCTTTTACTTGACTTTGTAATTACAGGTAAAGAAGTTTGCATTTGTCCAAGTGTTTTGCTGGCTTTATCATCTGCTTAAATGTAGAACTTTGGATATTCTAAATAACGCTTGCTGCAAAAAATTTATTGTTAAAGAGAAAACTTTGTTTAGGTGAAAGTAGGTATGTTGAACTTTGGAGTATTTCAAATACAGTGTGCTGCATCGAATTTATTCTTAAGGTGAATGCTGTATGTTTTTATGAAAGTAGATTGCCAATTATTATTTCTCTGACTACAACTGCAACACTGTGCTTTCATATTCTGTAGTTTTGTTATTCATCTGCTCATTGTATTCCTGACTATTAATCTTTGTTGAACTATGCATGATTATTGTAACCTAACATGTTTTATAACTTTTGTATTCAACCAACTGCCTCTCTTTCTGTATCTGCTGTCTCCGTTATAACTAAAGCTCTTCCTCCTTGACTCCCTCCCTTTCCACTTAGCTCTACTGTATCATTCTTGCTTACTGTATTTTAGGTTTTTCCTTCACTAACTTACTTTCTTTCTTCCCTTTCTAGGCTAGACGACTAAATCATCGGTGGACTTCCCCCCTGCCCAGACTTCAGTGACAATTTTGACTGCTCAAGTTCAACTGAAGACTAAATAAACACTTAAAGACTTTATATGCCCACCTCTGTAAATGTATGTAACCTAGTTTAATTTGTACAGCAATCAGCCTGTCATATCTCAGCTTTAGCTCACCACAGAATCTACCCTGCTTTCCTGCCTGCACTCCTCTTTCCTAAACTATTTACTTTCTCACTATTTTTTCTTACTTAACCTTCCAGACTAGGTAGCAACTTTGTAATTCCTCCTGGTACATAGTCTGCTCTCCTCTACTCTCAGCTTTGCACACTTATCTTCTCCTTGCCTGTTGTCTAATTGATATTGTTTTGTTATAACTTCAAATCTCCTTACTGCAGCTGCTTCTATTGATTGTTTTTTATTCTTTCTCTGTCCTTTACTCTCAAGGGTTTCCCATGCACTGGTCCAACCCACTTCATTCACCCTCTCTACGCTTAGGCTCACTCTGCTCCCTTGCCCTACCCCCATGCCCACTCACCCCCATATTCATTAAATTCATAGTTAACTAACATTCCACACCCACCTAAGCACCTCCCCTAGCTATCTTCCTCAACAAATTACACTCTCTTTTTCCCTCTCCTCCTCCTCCTTCCTCCTATCATTCTTCCCCCTCTCTGATCTTATCCCCCACTCCCACACATTCTACTAACTCTACCTATTCTCTCCCCCTACCTCCTCCCATTACTCTCACTGTAACTGATACTAAACTCCCCTTCTCTTATCTGTCTCTTACCCCACTTCTTAACCCATTCTCCTCCCCAGTCTTTTCACTCTACCCTTATATACTTTTCTACCACTCCTTACTCACCTTCTCATTACCCCTCTCTATTCTTCTTTCACCGCCCATCCACTCTCATTTCCCTCTCCTCACTATACTCCCTTTTTCTTCCTAATGGCTCCTATCTGCCCACCATCCCTATAAATCTTACTTACATAATCTCATCACTCCAGTAGAAACACCTTCACACTGCTATTTCCCTACTCCTACTTTCCTCTTTGCTCACTTAATAAAACTCCTCCTTCCATACTAATTCTGTAAACTACAATATGCTTCTTACTTACTTCCTCACTCCTCTTCTTCTTCTGCTATTAAACCTCTCTTCCTTTCATGCACAAATTAAACCCCTGCACCTTCCACCAACCTCCACACACATTACCACTATAAACCAAATCAAACACCTCTTCCCCATATCTCCCTTCCTATTTATCTCCTCCAACTGTCTCCTCCACAAGATCAAAACATCTACTTGTACAAGTAATATCCAAAGTTCTAAGAGTAAACATCACTTGTATCACCTTACATCCCTAACCTTGCTCAGTCCCCACAATTCCCTTCTCCTCTCTGGTGACATATACCCCAACCCAGGACCAATCCATAACCCCTTCATTACCACTACTAGCACCCAGCCTCCATTCTATTACACTAACTCTCCCAACAAACATCTAACCCTTTTCTCTCTTAATAGTCATAGCATCGTGAACAAAATGAGGGAATTTCATACTTGGATGAGCCTCTGATCAACTGACATAATCATTTTAACAGAAACCTGGTTGAAACCCCACATCTCTGATAAAGAATTCCTCCCCCATGGATATAGCATCATTCATTTGGACTGAGCCTATAAAAAGGTGGAGGTATTGCCATTCTGTATGCTGAACATCTTAGTCTGTCCCCTATATTAAATCCACCTCTTTCCTTCCTTCTACCCTGTTGAAATTCTAACAGCTACTTGTAAACTCAATGACTATAAAATCTTAGCAATTGCAGCAATCTACATAGCCCCTGGTGACAACATTCTTTTACTTGAAAAAACCCTTGCATGGCTTTATCATAACATAACCAATGAAATTACTCTGGTAGGTGATGCTAATATAAATTGGCTATCTCTATCCACCAAATCCCCCTTTTCTTTCATTGATCTACATGGATTTACTCAACTTATCACTATGCCTACACACTTTAACAAGCCTACCAACTCCTCCTCTATCATTGACTGGATACCAGCCTCTAATCCTGACCTGTATCACCACTCCCAAACATTACCTGTCTTCTTCAGTGACCATTCTCCTATCTGTGTCCAAAGATGTTATGTCTACCTCCTAAAAACACAAAAATTCAAAGAATGTTGTAGCATCTCATACTTTCTCCCTGAAGTATGCAATAACATGCTCTCTGCTATTAACTGGTCTTTTCTATCCCACCTTCCCCTAGATGAAGCAGTCCTTAAATTTAATTTTATATTTCTTAACATACTTAACTCACTTGCCCTCCTCCAAAAAGTGAGAGTTAAATCCTATTGCTCCCCTTGGCTATCCCAGGCCACTAAAACTCTATTGCACAAAAGGGACAAAGCCTGGAAACTCTGGATTAAGACCAAATCCTTCACTCACCTCCAAACCTACAGAGAACATCAAAACCTTTTCAAAAAACATGTCATCATTGACAAGAGAATTTTCTACCTTAAACCACAAACTATTTGTCAAAACAACCCCCCAAAACTTTTGGAACACTATAAACCAAATCCTTCATCCAGGTAACCCTAATTCTCCTAACCCCTGTCCTGATAGCACTCCCCTTGAAACATCCACCTTACTTGACTCCTACTTTATTGATAGTATTAATAAACTCGTTCCAACTTCAAACTTCTCTGACCTCTCCAACCGCCCCCTCCTGTTCTAACCTAAACAATTCCTTTTCTCTCAAACCAGTATCAACAAACTACATTAAATACCTCCTTTACAAACATAAACCTTGCTCTCCTTCTGTGGACAACCTACCTCCAGTCTTTCTTTGACAAGCTGTAAACTCCATAGCCTACCCCATCTCCATTCCCATCAGCCGTTATCGATCAAAATCCACTGTCAACTCATTATGGAAACAGTTCCACACTATACCTGCTCACAAAGGAGGTAACTCCACTGATTTTGCTAACTACTGCCTCATAGCAATATTATCCCTCCTGTCAAAAATACAAGAAAAATGTGTTCACAAACAAATCATGGACTATCTGCTCCTTGAAAACCTACTCACTCCTACCCAACATGGATGATTTTGTCTTACCACATCAAATCTACTCTTCTTATTTTCTTGTCTTACTCCATCTCCCTGGCTAGAAATAACAGCAAATTGGTCTCTTGCCTCTTCCTCTACCTCTCTAAAGCCTTTGACACTGTTTCTCACCCAGTTTTACTCTTCAAACTATCTGACCTTAACCTCTCTCCATCAGCTATCTCCTGCTTCTCCAGCTACTTCTTCACTCGGCAACAATCTGTAAAATTGCTCTCCACTATATCTCCCTGCCTACCCATCCAGATGGGAATCCCTCAAGGTTCTATCCTTGGCCCCATTCTTTTCAACATATTTATTAACCATCTCTGTGCATCACGGCCTAACTCTTCTTTCATACAATATGCCGATGACTGCTGTCATCTCTACTGCTGATAACATCTCTGATGTGCATACCCTCACCTAAAATTCCTTCATCTCCATAGAAAAATGGCTCACTAACAACAAATTTATTCTTAATCCCAAAAAGACCAAACTTCTGCTTTTCCTCCTTAAATCTCTCTCGCCTCTCAAATCTTCTTTCTCTGTTACTTCAGTTAATAACACCACTGTTAGTGTGGAACCTCATACAAAACTCCTAGGGGTCATCATCGATGACTAACAAATTTGATCTCCATGTCCACCACTGCATAAAGAAAACCTTCCAAAAACTAGGTTTACTCTACAGAAATAAAAAGTTCCTAACTAAAACCTGCTGACTCTCACTGGCTCATGCTTTTCTTTTCCCCGTTCTCCTTTATGGCTCACAAATCCTTACTAACCTACACACCTCCCCATGTGCCAAACGTAAAAGCACCTACAACAAAGTTGCCTAGTTTGCTGCTAATCTGTCCCAAACTCACATCACTGTCTTTCACTCTCTGCTCTTAACTGGCTTGAGTTCCCCCTTCAACTTCAACTCTCTCAACTATTATCGATTCTATCCTCTAGAAATCCTCCGCCTGCCCCAGCATCTCCAATCTGATCTCTCTTTATATTCCAGCTAGACCCCTCCAGAGCTCTCACCAATTACACCGTGAAGTCTTTAAACCCAATAAAATATAGGCAAAAACTTATATAGCTACTCACCTGCCCAAAACTGGAACAAGCTTCCCCTTGACATCAGGAAAATAACTTCTACTCGTGAATTCAAAACAGCTCTTAACCAATACCTACTTAACACCTCAACTTGTAATTGTAAATCCTAGCTAATATCTAAACACTGTCTTTTCATACCCACACTTTACTGAAGCTGTATGTGTTTCCTCAAATGTTCTACATTGATGATATATATATATATATATATATATATATATATATATATATATATATATATATATATATATTGTTAATTGTTCCCCAAAAGTTTTATACTGGCTTTCTGTAGTGTAAATTGTAAATAACTTATCCCCTGTTTCAAACAACTGTACATTGTATATAGCCTGTCTCAAATTTCCATGGTCTCAGCATCTTCTCTTTGTAAAATGAAAAAGTAGAATCTGATCTGGCAACAAAAGAAAACATTTTAATTAAAATAATCAAAAGTACAATAAATAAAAAGCAATAATCCAGGTAAGCACTTTAGTTTATCACACTGACAAACTTCTTCTGACAATAAGAAACATCACTTCCTTCTGTTAAAACCATTTGAAATTTCCTCCTTTCAATGCTATTGGCCCATTTCACAAAATACATGATGTCAGCAAATTGACAGCAAATTCACCCCCCCCCACACACCTTAGACACACAAGACAGAAGCATATCTAAAAGGTGTAGTCATATAAATAAGCTGAACATACCTCAAATAATTGCATTATAAACCATTGTAAAACCTTAAGAATATAATAAACAACCCAAATACTGAGAGTACGTATAATACCTACATGAATAATTATAAATGTAAAATAAAATAATGAAAAATTCTGACAATATGCTGAACGCATGCATAGTTTGGCAGTGTATAAATGTATATAACAAAAAGCACGAGTGCAGCGTTTGCTTGTGGAACGATAGATTTTGTTTATTGGTTATTTATAAATGTATATGTTTTATGTATGAAATACAAGTATGATGAATGATAAAAGTATAATACTAATAGTAATAGAAAATGTAATAGTAAATATAACAAGGTATAATAACCATTATGAATATTGATGATGGAAAAATAAATAGAATAAATTATCTCTCCAAAGATTTTAATTTTAATATGCTGTTAAGGGAAAGCGACTCATTCAGGCCTGGCCAAAAATGTGCACACAGGCGAATTTGCCACCCCAATTCCATTTTTTCTAAATGGGCTGGCCATGCCCCCCTCCCCATCATTGTTTTATAAAACCTACAGTAATGTTTTTTTGTACTACGAAAGCTGCCATCCACATACACAGAAACGAGCTGGCCTAAAGGGACAATTCGTGAGGGCAGCTAGAATGGTCACTAAATGGGATGACTTCATATCTGAATGTGAACTTCTAAAAACCATGTTTTTACACAGAGGTTACCCAATTTCTTTGGTGGATGATGTTATACAGGAGGTTCGCACCAAGAGAAGTATCGGTCACTTTAAACCCTTGTTAACAAATGAAATCATTGTGCAAGAAACAAACCCTGATCTTTTTATTCCAAGCAATAATGATAATGAACATTCAACGATACCTAACGCAGAGAACAATCCGGTTACTTCTACTAATAACAATAATACTATTAATCGGAATTTTAAGTGTAGTTTTGTTACCACCTTTAATTCCGACAGCTCTGCTATTAGATCTATTTTAGAGAAAAATTGGGCTTTTTTGTTGAATGATTCTTTGTTCAGGAATAAATTAGATATACATCCCCCCATTGTGTACAAAAAAGGTTACAACCTCAAGGAATGTTTTGAGACTATTTTCAATAACAACTGTCAAGGCTACATGTATAAATGTGGTCGATGTAAATTTTGTAACCTTATTTTAGAAACCTGTGGGGTTCTTGTAAATGGGCAATATATAAAGATCACAGGTAGATTTTGTTGTTTTTCCGAAAATGTTGTTTATTGTGCCATGTGTACCCATTGTGTGTCATTTTATGTGAGGAAAACAGAAAGGAAATTGAAAGAAAGGATGGGTGAACATCTTAGAGCTATTAGAGACAAAGTTGAAAATAATGCTTTAGCAAAACACATTTGCTTAAACCCCACACATCAGTTCAAATTCATTGTTTTAGATATTTTAAAAAAACAATGATAGAGGGGGAGCATGGCCAGCCCATTTAGAATAATCCAATTTACCTGGATTATTGCTTTTTATTTATTGTACTTTGAATTATTTTAATTAAAAGGTTTTCTTTTGCTGCCAGAATCTTCTCTTTGTGCTCATCTTTGTAAACTCTACATAGTCTGAATACTGAGCAAAACTAGTTTATGCTGTTTTACTTACTTTATTGTAAGTGTAGATATTTACTTTAGATTATTGTTTGCCTGCAATTAGTTATTTGTCCTTTTGTGGAGCTTTTTTCTCTGGGCCTCCGCTGAAAAAGGGCTTTTGTTCAGTCGGACATTCCCAGTCAACAAATGTCAAACAAATAAATAAATAATACTTTTAGTAATCTGGCCAGAATTATACTTTATTGTAGCTTAATACTTCAAATAATGTGGCCAAAATTTAGTTTATTATACCTGAAATATTTCTACTAATGTGGCCAAATGTCTTTGTAAGCAAACCAAGCTCAGCATATAATTATAGCAGAGTCAAAGACGTATTTTAGTAGACTCAAGGTCTAATGTAAAATGCCTTTGATAAACTCTGGTGGCATGCAGAGATTGGGAGCATGTACACTCACCAGCTTAGAGAGAGAAAGCATGCGGCTGCATTACAAGAGGAAAAAAAATAAATATGATTTAATTTGGATGCTGATTAGTATAAAGTCATGATGTTAAATGGTCCCAAACGTACTCATTTATCATATTATATGTATCCAACACATTGTACACTCTGCAATGCTATATGATTGGGCAAACATTCTACCATAGGCAATACCACTACTTAGCTTAGATCAAAAACACCTAGTGGAAAAGGCATACATTGCACATTACAATGGCATTTAGGAAATGGCAAGAACACTCACGTGTGCCAGTGAGCAAAGTTAAAGCAAGACACAAAGTAGCATTGTATTATTTATATTAAAAAAGTGGTAATAAACCTTTTCAGTCGAGCATAACATTCCTGAAATTAGCACAGTGCAATCAGAAACATATACTACAGAATAAAAATCATTAAATTTTGATTTCAGGCCCTTTTTAGCACTAAAATATCTTAAGTCAAAAATGTTTAGTGCAAAAGCCACATGTTAAATTTGGCAATGGCATTTAGGAAATGGCGTTCATTCTCATGTGTATTGGTAAGCAAAAGTTAAAGCAAGCTATAAATAGCACCAATTATCAGAGACACTGGTAATACACCTTTACAGTAGAGCATAACTTCCATGAAATAAACACAGTGCAAACAGAAGCATATCAACAGCATAAGCTACAGCAAAAGAAAACATTAAGTTTTGGGGCACACTATGAGTTCCTTGACCCAACAGAAAGTAAATAAATAAATTATGCATATAATTGTTTTTAATTTCCATTAGCATTCTTACTTTGTTTGACTTATGCAGTATCAACTGTTGCCTTTCTGTATTTCTCCAGGCAGAGACTCAAACTGATCTGTTGTGACTAGTGCTTTGCCCAGTTATCAAATTCATATAAATAAATAAAATGTTTAGTAAAGATTATATTTAAATCTAGCCACATTTCAAGTTGCTTATTTGATTTTATAAAACTGCCAGCTTTTTCAGTTTATTTTTATGGGAGGGTGTGAGGAAGAATTATGCCACTCTTCCCTGATGATTATTTTTTTTATTTTGGGTACAATATTATGTTTATTGCTCTTCAACAAGTGTCCTTGAAGTTGTCGAGAGTAAAATCAGCTTGCATATTATGTGATGTATGGTCAAGGGATGCCATGGAGTATCCATGTGCTGAGAGATGCCTGCAACATACAAGAAATAACCAATTATCATATCTGTTTGTTTTCAGTTCCTTTAGCTGTTATTTAATTTTTCTACTGTGATGGTTATAATTTATTCCATTCCTCAGTCAGGATGCATTTTTAGATTCATTAACTCAGTAATGCATTCACTTTTGATGTTTATGATCTCTGATGTCCATGGTCGTAGTTCAGATCAGATGGTAACTGCAGTGGTGACAGTTTATAGCTTGATCCTGGTTCATAGGTTCATAGGTGTTTACTAGGCTAACGACCACAAGGGTGTTTTTAAGCCTAGCCATGCATCCCAAATCTCTAACAAGTTCTGATACCTTTGATAAGTGTAAGCATGGGCCTGGGAGATGAAACATTTACAGGTTACCTGTGTCCATTAGAGACATAGGTGCTAAACCAGGGATGAATTTCTGGTTTCCCATCCAATTGTCCAAGTTGCACTTGAATTGGGTTAGGGAGGAACTCTGCTTCACATGGATGGAGAGCCTGTTCCATAGATGGGGTAGTCTCTGGGATGCATACCTATCTCTCCAGGAGGTCCTCTTTATATCACAGAGAATGTTTAAGTCTTTAAAATGGGTAATTTTGGTGCTGTTTCTTTTGTGGATATGCAGGAGGTCCATCACAGTGGGTCTGACAATGCACTCTGTTCCAGGCATAGATCTTCCCTCAAAAGCCTGTATGAGACAGAATACAGGGATAGGGCCTTGAGGTGGTCTGCATAGGACATATTACTTATGCCCTGTATTCTTTTAGCGAGGAACCTCTGTGGACATTGCAATTGTTGGATATGCCTGGTTAGGTACATACCAAAGGAGGCACTGTACTCAAAGATAGGTCTGATGAATGCCGAATACAGTGGAATAATGACTTCCTTGGACTTAGATGCCATAACTTTGTTTATAAGTTGCAGAACATAGAATGATTTCCTCACAACTGTAGACACATGATGATTAAAGGCTAGATTACTATCTATGTGTGTCCCTAAGTCCCTGACTCCTGGGTCAACTCTAAGGGGTGTGTTGTCAATAATGATAGTTGCCAGGGATGGATGACTTCCCAAAGGATACTGTTATGCATTTCATGGCATTTAGTTTTAGTCCATGGCTCTGGCACCAGTTGTTAGTCTGTGTCAGCCCTCCTGGAAAACATTTGTGTCAGTATGAGATTCAATGACAGCTCCTAATTTGCAATAATCTGCAAATTTAGTCAGCCAGAGACCACTGATATTGGCCTTGACTTCTGAGAAGTAAATGCCAAAAAGGAGAGGTCCAAGGACTGATCCCTGAGGGACTCCACTTGTGAATGGCCTCTTTGTAGAGGTGGACTCCCCAATTCTAACTTCCTGGGTCTTGTCTGTGAGCCAGTTGGCTATCCACTGGGTGGCATACAGGTTTGTACCTAACCAGTTGAGTTTGTCAACAATGCCCGAGTGGGGTATTGTGTCCAATGCCTTGGCCAGGTCAAGGTAGGTCGTGTGAACGATTTTGCCATCCATTGCTTTGGTGGCCTTCTCAAAGAAGTCCACCAGGCTGAGTAGACATGATCTGCCCTTGAAGAAACCAAACTGGGTTGGGTCCAGTGTCTGGAGGTTTACTATATAAGGAAGGAAGCTCTTAATAATGCATTGGCTAAGCATGTGCATGAGTTTAATAATCATGATTTTAAGTTTTGTGTTTTACAGCAAATTGTATGTAATGATAGGGGTGGTCCATGGGAATTGCAACTAGAAAAAGCCAAACTTATTTGGCAGTTATCTTTGTATTCTTATGCTTGGCCAGGGCTAAATGATCTTTGCAGTATTAATAGTATTCTAAAATTAAAGGCATTAAGCAGATAGTAGCAATTAATTTCTTTAACATATAAAATAATAGTTATATGTAGTCTATTAAAAGCCGTTTGCCTATATTTATCACCATAATTTCATATTTTAAAAATACTGGTTCCAATTTTCATTGGTATATTTATAATATGTACAATATTTATAACATTTAGGCTTAATTTTATATATATATATATATATATATATATATATATATATATATATATATATACAGTTTTTTTTCTTATGAAGGTTAGTATTTAAATGTTTTAAAAATAGTTTTTTTATTAATAAATATATGTAGTTTGTATTTTTTACATGTAATTCTAGTAGGATGGAATTTTGCACTGCTGATGACAATTTCCTGGGTTTAGAATGGCACCGATTTTAATGTATTTAAAGAGTCATTGAATGGTTTTCTTTTATGTCTGATGAAGTTTACTATTCTATGTAAATGAAAAGCGCTTTACATTAAATTAAACTTTCCAATATTATTTTGGATTGCCAGAGTCTCATTTTCGCAGTTTGTTTATTTTTATTGTTATTCAGTAGTAAAGAATGTTTTGTGGTTGTCCTTAGCCTGGGAGGCTAACTTACCTCAAATTTGGTTTTGGCAGACTTTATTTGTTCTCTGAGTTGTTTGTTTAGTTTGATAAGAGTGCTTTTATCCTGCTGGGTGCTGCACCTCCTAAATTTTGCAATGATTTTCTTCCTCCTGTTATATAGCCGATTGATTTTGTGATTCCACCAGGGTGGCTTGTTTTTTGAGTTAGTTCTGTACTTCTTCCTGATAGGTACAGCTGCCTCTATAAAGCTGTACCCACCTATGGTGGTTTATATAACCCTGTGATTCAGCACACCTCCATCTCTCTTTGTTCAAATGCACATGCACATACACTATATATATATATATATATATATATATATATATATATATATATATATATATATATATAGCTATAGATATAGATATAGATATTTTATCTGTCATCCCTACACCCATCCTGTCTTTATTTCCCCTATTGCATGTTTTCATTCCCCCATCGTCTTCCAGTATCTAAAGATATAAGAGAGACGGGTACAAGATTTAGTTATCTTAGCTATTATCAACAGGCAAGTAGTGTTCTTTTTGTTTATAGACCTAACCGCACTGCCTGGCATCACTATGCACTGCCAAGTTGGGACTTGCTACATTAGCCCATAGGCATGCATGTGTTTCCATGCATCCATTGACAGCCACTTAATTACAAACACTGCTTGATAGACAACAACTAACAATGTTCCATAACCCTTATGCTGTCTTCTTTCTTGGTACCTGGTCCCCATCAGTTGTCATTCTTATAGTAGACCAAGGACACCTCGCTTCTATCAGGATGGATGAGCTGGGGTTAACTGTTGCTTTCAACTCTCTCTGGCTACTTTCCCCAAGTAGCAGAGTAACAAAAAAGGGACCCTAGTAGTGTGGAAGATGCTGTAATACACTGAAACCAGTTTACTCTGTCTGCAGCTGAATATATATAGAATAAATGGTGATTTGCTGCAAAGTTTGGTCTCCTTTTTGATATATATATATATATATATATATATATATATATATATATATATATATATATATATATATATATATATATATATATATATATATATATATATATATATATATATATTTTTTTTTTTTTTTTTTGCTGTAGTGTTACTTGCTTTTTTTCCATGTATTTGGGGAGTTAGTTGTACGACATGTTGGTTCTTATTTTCTCAAGAAGCCTGGGTCACCAGTCGATCCTTAGTCATATGGGGCAGATTCAGGGCTTTATTCATCTGCACTACAGAACTGACTCCTCCTCCTCCTCTTTTTTTTTTTTACTGTCAGTGATGTTTGTTAATGTAAGAGGTGCATTCATAACACCTCACAGCTGTCTCCAAATATGTCCACCATGGCAGTAAAACTTTAAGCACCTGTTAAGTAGCATTATTAACATCTGTTAGAGGAAAGCTGTAGCCTGTATACACCTCCTAGAAGGAAAGAGAAAACATTTGGGCACTCAGTTTTCTTCTGCTCAACCCTCTGATGCCTCATTTCAGAACTGTAACTAGGATGCAGCAAAGGGAGTGTCTGCCCCAGGTGCTAGCTTTCAAGGGCCATGATTGGAAGATGCTGATGCTGTGGGAGGGCAGTATAGATATCAATAATGAATGTTGATATTGCATTTACAGTGACTGAGCTGAAGACTGGAAGTGCTTGTATGTGCAAATAAATGTAGTGAGCTGCTTGCTACAATTTGTTATGCTACAGTAGAATTATGTTGGCTACAAATAGAGCAGAAAAATATAATTGTGCCCCTGATTAGGATTCTTTTCTATTACAAAGAGAGAGATTATATGCATTAAGTGTTGTTGATAGTTTATTACAAGGTAATAATTGGCATTTTAAAAACCGCCTTGTTATTTTTTCACATTCACCAGGCATATCTGTTCTTCTAGACAGCTTGTGAAATATTTATAATTTGTTTCAACTTGAGCCAATCATGGAAGTAATTAACAAAAAAT
The DNA here is from genome assembly GCF_019279795.1 of Protopterus annectens. Lineage (NCBI taxonomy): Eukaryota > Metazoa > Chordata > Ceratodontiformes > Protopteridae > Protopterus > Protopterus annectens. Next base: position 1,211,923,181 of record NC_056727.1, read on the forward strand.
ATAAAAATAGTAAGGTTAAATATACCGAAGACTAGTAAGAGACCAAGTTATGCAAAACTGCTAAATAGATATTTATCAGGATGAATAACGGCTTTAAAACTAAATGAGAGTACAAATAATCTGCATAATTTGTATGCATCAGAAAATTTTCACCAAACCAGCAAAGAGGGAATGATGAGAGAAATATGTTGTCATCAAGGAGTGAAAGCTCAACAACACAGCCAAAGCATATTATAATGACCAGCAAAACGTGGTCAGAGTAAAAATATGCTACACATTACAAAGTGTAGGTCTGAACAAAATCCTCATGCAGTACAGCTGGTATAAGTAGATAATAAAATACCTTAGAGAGAGCAATGGCGCTGTGTTAATAAAGCAGTTCTAAAGGTAGCCTAAAATGTCAAGATAAAGCAGTTTCATTTTGAACTGTCTTATATTTGCAGCCTCAGAGGTACAGGCTTGTTCCTGTGATACTTGACATCATAACTGATTATTTGATGCAGGGGGCTCAGGGATTCTTTATCTGCATAGAGGAACTTCACTGTTTTGTCCTGTTTAGCCAAGTACAGCTTTAACAATTTAACAAACTGATCTTACTGAAATGGCACTTGATGAAGTTTTACTCCTCAAATTGTCCATATATTCCCCAACACATGGCATCACCCTTCTTACCAGAACATCCAAAGACATGCATCTGGAGCGTTTCTCCCTGGGCCTCCACTGAAAACAGGCTCTGTAGAACCTAGTCGGACATTCCCGGTCAACAAAATGTTAAATAAAAAAATTAAATTAAATAAAATAAACTGTATTTTCATCATTTGGTGAGAGAACTAAGCTGTAAAATATCTGATATTTTCTGAAGATATATGCATTTTTTCTGAAGTTCGAATGTGAACAAAGTGTGTTTCTCCAGTGAAAAGATGTTCATTAAGCAGGTAATGTCAGAAACAAAATAACTGACAAATTATATTCTTTTGGAATACAAATAAAAGGATAAAAGCAAAGAGGAGTAAACAATATACTAGTCTTTGAATGTAAATGAAAACTGGTAAACCGTGTTAGGCCAAGGCAGATGCAGATTGCTTAAATGCATTCAGAAATATTTAAAAGGCGGTGAATTTGAACCTTTTATGGATGTTTTCAGATGTAAGTTGTATCCCCCTCCCCATGGCTGACGTTAGGCATAGGTGACCTAGGTGGCCACTTACAGTGGAGTTTTGGTCAGGGGTGTTTTTCTGACATCTCTATCATCTTTTTACCCCCATGGAGCTAAACTGGTGCTCTAGCTAATCAAAGTTCTATACATATACACAAAGTTTGCATATTTCTTATTTCAGATTTCTGGGCTTTCTGTTTGATCCCACCCAAAAGAATGGTGTAATTTGGGTTTGTAGCAGGTAAGTTTTTATTTTAGTTTTAGTTTTTTTATCCCTGGCAGTTTGGCAGACAGAAATTCATATCTACCAGATTTCACATAAAGTCCCTGATTTTATTTTATATCACATTCTGATTAGTTCCTTCTAAAACGTGTGATTTTCTGCTAAATTATTAAAGGTCACTAAATAATGCAGACTAATGCAAAACATGTTTTTCTAGTAAGTAAGTGCAATATTTAAAATCTTTTCCTGCTTTTTGGTCTTTTTCCCCTGATTCTTGCACTAAGTGGTTGACAGTTATTTGAATGCGTTGCTGGGCAGCCTTTTTTTTTTTTTAGTAAGAGTCAAACATATGAGATTTGCTTGAGCTGTCTGTGGGGGAAATAACTAACTGTTGTTGTTTGCTCATTGTCCTGGCTTTTTTTAATTGTGTGAAGCAGCTTGGAACACTTTAATGTGTGGTTATTGTTTGTGTGGAATGTAGATGAAGTACATTACATAGGTATAATTTTTTTATCACAATCAGACATCTGATGTATACACAGAAGTGGTTGTAACTGCTGGATGGGGGGGAGGGTGCTGTCTATGAATTAAAGTAACTGACTTTCTTGTCATTTTCTCAGTTTAAACAGACCCCATCTGTGAATAAAAGTGACTTACCCCTGGTGCTGTTTAATTACTGTCAAACAACAGTCACTAATCGGGTGTGGCTGAAGTAGTCTTTGTCTAAAATGATTTGAAGCCTGCATAAACTAAAGCACTGCTGGTGATTCCCTGATGGGTGAGAAACCTATATATTATTTTTCTGTGACATTTTAAAGCTGCTTTCTGATACCTGCTCCATTTTGTTTTCTGTTTTAAGAAATCTGCTTGGCCTGGTGTTTTTGTTCTATGTGGAAGGTGGACACAAATTATCTAGGCTGTACATTTCACATTTTTTTCATTGGTTAAATTCTTTCTTGAGTGATACTTAAATACTCAGCAAAATGCTGGGCCTCTGTTTTTGTCTGAAAAGATTTGAAGCCTAAAAATGAATGCACTGCTGGTGATTCCCTGCTGTGTTTCCCATCCACCCTCTCATTTGTTGAGCTGCTTTTTAAATCTGGTGATTTTAAGCTGCTCATCCCTGCTCTAAATTGAGCTTAATAAGCTCTTCCCTTTCTACACTACTGTTGATATCCTGAATTATTTATTTGCCTTTCCTTGCCTTTATTTTGAAAAAACTGCATTTTGCCTCCCATTGTCTGTTCTGCTTGATCTGACTTCATTATCTAGGTAGCTGTTGGATAAAGTAGTGTATTGTTACACTCTAGCAAACAATTGTTTTTACACAAAAGAGGTCAGTGGATTTTCCCACTAGTGCACTGGGAGTTAGCCTGGTCTGTTGAGATTGGGGAAACAATTAGGATTTCTGAATGTACTTATGTATCTTATTTTTTAGTACATTTATAAATTCTGTACAATCAAGTGGCTCTTGGCTCATTTATTCAAAGCTAAGTACTTTTATTGAACAAACACACTTTTATAAGCTGTTTAAAGTACACTGCTATATCTATATCTTTAAGTTTGTGGTAACATTTCACTCCTGACACTCCTTTACTGTCTGTTTGCATTGGGAGGACTGGTATTGTTCATCTGGTGGCAGTAGGTGTTTACCTGGTCTATTTGAGCTGGGAGACACACAAAAGGGCTCTACGTATTTTTTTTTTTTTTTTGCACTTCATTTTCACTGTTCTGGTACCTAGATAGCAGAGACTAGATTCAAACCTGCTGAATCTAGCCTGTCATTGATACACTTGAGCACTAAACCAGCCATCTTACATGAAGAAGGGCTCCCCTGTACCCTTATGGCAGAAGAGTGTGGATTCAGCCTTGTCTGAGGTGGGAATTTCTAGAGAAAGGTTCATTGTGTGCTTTCCTATTGGTAGATTAGCTTAAAATTATTTTAATTTTGCCTGTATCTATGCTTCATGTTTACACTTTGCAGTGCACCTTACAACAGGGGTTAGGGGTGCCCTGTATAGACACAAGCAACTTGAAACTCGTTTTTTTTCCTAAACATCTGTCAGTGGAACCCTCCCAAGCGTAATTACTGCACTATGGGTGCAATGAGCAGTGTTGCCATACTTATTATCCATAGCCTTCAATAGAACAAGCACCTTTGTTAGCCCTAGCACAAAAACTGTTCAGATTAGCCCACTCCCTTTACTAATAATACATACAGTAAAACGTGTTATAATGGACAGGGAGTTTTCCATCATTTCACCAACCAGCCTGATTGACATGGGCATCCTGAGGCAATGTAGTAATTGCCTCATGTATACTGGCAACCACTTACTCCTAAAACAAACAAATACCCTATGTGAGAGATGTAATTACACAATGAAATTGGAATCAATTATTTAATGTAACAACAAACCAGACATCAAACAGGTTGTCAGCACACACACTTCATCTGTTTCACAAAATGAGGTCATGACACATAAACCCACATATGTGGAGGTACTCACTAGAAGCCCACAAAAATATCAGAGACCTCCCAAATGTAAACTACTTGCACAAGCTGCTGTACAATAGAAACCACTACACATAATAACACATACACCAGTGTCTCAGCAAATAAGCCCCTAAGGTAAAGCACCTCAAAACCTAATGTCTTAGTCATAGGCGACTCCATAGTGACACACACAGATATCCCCCTCTCCAGACTGGACAAGGAAAAGATCACAGTCAGCTGCCTGTCAGGTGCCAGGATCCGTCAAATCACACATGTACTCCAACCACTCAACAACAAGTACCGTTATGACTCTGTCATAGTCCATGTTGGAGTAAATGGCTTAAGACATACCTCTCTGTACTATATGAAGAGAGACATGACTGAACTCTCAGATTGTGTCCCTGGCAGGTATGAGTCTAGCCCTAAGCAGCATTCTACCTTCACACAGGATGGTGCCACAATACAAACAAAAAATGATCAACTTCAAAAATGTGCTTAGCTTGTGGTGTCAGGTAATGTCAAAATGACTACATTTCCAGCATAATAAAATCCACGCAAGACAAACACGGGTTCTGCTCCTTAATGCTAGGAGTCTAAACATGAAACTGCACTTCCTGGAAGCACTCCTCACCTTGGAAGGTGCTGACATCTGTGCAGTCACTGAGACATGGTACAAGGCCGTGGAGAGGACCTCAGCTGTGCAAGACTAGAATGCCTTCCACATATTCAGACTTCAAAATAAGCATGAAAGAACCAAAGGTGGAGGGGCATACATCTTCATTAAAGCCAAGTACACCTCAAAATTGATCAAACAGTATGACTCTCTAAAACTACTCCATGTTCAATTAACTATAGGCAAAATACCCTACCACATCATTGTTAGCTATAGGTCCTCTACCACAAACCAAGAAAAGCACACCTCCTACCTGGACTTGCTGGAGTCACTCACCATACAGCCCAACACCTTAGTCATGAGAGAGTTCAACTATCCTTCCATCAACCGGGTGACATACATGAGCACAAACATGCTTGCCCAGAGGTTCCTGGACTTTGTCAATACAAATGCTCTGGAAAAGATAGTCTGCACCCCAACAAGAGCCTCAAATCTCCTAGACATAGTACTCGCCAACATGGGGGGGAGTCACTGCATTCCCCCCTGTGTGATGTCCTCCCACCCTGGTAAGGGCGGACCATAAATCAGTCTTATTCAATGTTACTATTGAATCTGTCACCACCACAGGAACAAAAGAACTAAAAAACTTTTCTAAAGCAAACTACAGCCTACTAAGCAATGGTATAAAACGTTTTATACCAACCACAATCACAGACAACAATGACTGCTATGCAGAGGTGTACACAGATGCCTTATATAAACAATTAAGCAAATGTACACACTGTGTTGTGCCTGACCAGATTAAAACCAGGTCCTCCTGAAAAAACAAGCCACCCTAGTGGACCTCAAGTATAAACAGGTTATATAACAAAAGGAAGAAACTGATGTCTGAGAACAAGAGGGAACTGACTCAGCAGAGGAAGAATTTCCTCCACAGTTTGAACAAGCAAATCAGAAATCTTGTAAAGTCCCCTAAAGCTAATTAAAAAGGTAAAATAGCATCCCTAGCTAAGGGTAATCATAAGGAATTATTTAACTATGCCCAAAATCTAAAACGCAATACTCAGTTATGCGCAGAACTGGTAGTAGATAGTACCACTTATACTATACTGGAGGAAATTGCCAGCCTGTTGGCACAAACCTCTCCCCACCAGCCATACCTCAAAGTATACCTGACACCAGTCCTCTGCCTAGTATCTCTAGAGATCAGGACATATCTGTGCTCTCCAAGGCCAAAAACACGGCCTCAATGGGACAAGATAACATCCCAAGTTCCTTATTAAGCAATCTAAAACAAGACCTAGCAGACCCACTTGACATTTTCTTTAACCATAGTCTGGGAACTGGCTTAGTTCCAGCAGAGTGGAGAACAGCAACAGTAATCCCCTTGAACAAAGGAGGCCATCAACAAACCCCGGGAACTATAGATCCGTAAGTCTAACCAGCCTCATCTGCAAGGACATGGAAAGGATCATCTTGGGCCTTATCAACAAGAACATAGTTGACCTTCAGACTCTAGACCCAACCCAGTTTGGCTTCGTTAAGGGTAGATCACACTTATTAAACCCAGTAGACTTCTTCGAGAAAGTCACCAAAGCCCTGTATGAAGCTAAGACAGTGCATACTGCCTGTCTTACCCTAGCCAAGGCCTTTGACACAATTCCCAATTCAGGTATCATTGAAAAACTTTCTCAGCTGAGAATTAGTCATTACATCACTAGATGTGTAGCCAGCTGGCTCACTGACAGAACACATACTGCCAAAGCTGGTGACTTCACCTCTACCAGTAGACCCATCACCAGTGGCATACCACAAGGATCTGTGCTGAGCCCTTTACTGTTTGGAATCTATTTCTCGGAAGTCCAGGATAAAGTAGACAGCCTTTGGCTTAATAAATTAATTGATGATTGCAAATTTGGTGCAATCATTGAATCTCCCAATAATGTTAACATATTACAGGAGGGGCTAACACTGACAAATGACTGATACCAAAGCCATGATCTAAAACTAAACACAAAAAAGTGTATTATTATCCCCTTTGGCAAAGCAGAATTTTCTGCTAATTGCAATATTGACAGCAACCCTCCCAAGTTCAAACCCAGTGGTGTGAGATCTGTAAACACAGGTAGATAGCAATATGAACTTCGACCACCAAGTTTCCTCAGTGGTAAAAAAAGCCTTCTATGTTGCGCATCTCATAAGTAAGGGCATCACATCCAGGTCAAAGGATGTTATAACTCCACTGTGCTCGACCCTCATCAGACCATTAATAAAGTATAATGCTCTCTTCTGCATGTACCTCACCAGACAGCTGCAGCTGCTGGAGAGACCACAGAGGTTTCTCACCAAGAAAATGCAGGACCTCCAAACCAGGACTTACGTGGATAGACTGAAAGCCCTATCACTGTACTCTGTGTCATATAGGCTGCTATGAAGTGACTTGTGCCTGGCCTACAGGGCAGTCTCTGACCCTGCACTGATGGATATGCTGCACATCCACAGATCAAATGGCACAAGAGTTACTCCCTCTAGGGATCTTAACCTAGCCTGTGACATTAACAGAACATGCTGAAGAGGCAGATATATTTCCCAGAGATTGCCGCTACTCTGGAATAAACTTCCAATTCATGTGAAGCAGATCTCCTCACTGAGCCTATTCAAGCGCAACCTGGACAAAAGGATGGAAGACCACAAATTCACCCCGGGGGCGCACTCATGTCTCTCTTGGACAGGGGTAGTCAATGTTTATCATAGACTTGCTCTGTGAATTACTTCAGTCTAACCAAGGACAATTGAGGCAACTCAGGATTAACATGGCTAGGCTTGTAAGGGCTCTAGGGCCGCTAGCCTAGTAACCTCCTATGAACCTATAGTGTTGCACAATATATATTGTATTTTTGGATCAGTGTAAAACTAGTATGTTATGGCTTGTGTTTGGGACAGGGTACTGTGTATTTAAGAGTTATAAGTTGGCCATAATTTATTTCATTATCCATCACAAATTTAACATTGTTATCATGTCACTATGCTTATGTGTGAGTAGGGAGAACTGTAGTATATTTAACAGAAACAGGTTAGTAATAATTTCCTACACCTTTATTACAAAAAAGCAGCACTGCCTTTATGTTTTTTGTATGTGTATGTGGTGGGGCAAGGCTACAGTGAATTTAAGAGTAGCAAGGGGGGTTGCAGTGTATCTAAAAGTAACAAGTTGGCCATAAGTTTTCATTTTCCATCCCAAACAGCCGTGTACATGATAGATGGCTATATTTGACGGTTTGGCAGGAGCAGGATGTGTATAATACTAACTGCTGATTTGCGCAGTGGTTCAATGAGTAGCATTGCTATTTCACAATGTTTGGTTCTGGTTGAGTTCTTGGCTGTGTCTTTTTCTGTGTAGAGTCTGAATATTTTCCCTGCCTTTGTGTGGGTTTGTCCATGTGCTCCTGTTTCTTCTAGCACAAAAGACATGTCATAGGTAAACTGATATTCCTCTAATTCGTCTGAAGGTAAACATACAGTGTGTGTGTGTGTGTGTGTGTGTGTGTGTGTGTGTGTGTGTGTGTGTGTGTGTGTGTGTGTGAGTGTGTAAGATAATGTCACCATTTTTTTATATCCGGGCACACACAATATTGCAGAATATGTACATAATTCTTCTGGAGAACAGTAACAAAAGAAACAGCTGACAAGAATGTATTATCAAAAATAAGACATAAAATACCTCACAGAACATTCATATGCTTAGAGCTTCTAGGGACCTGGTGGTCCACACACCATATACTATATAAATGCATTTTGACACAGGCTTAGTGATGGCCTCTGCACTTAACATCGCCTATTCTAAAATTGGCCTTTCTTAAATATGTGCAGAGAAGGTTGCTGTAGCTTGTGTGTGAGGTTTGGGATGGTGGGATCATTATTTCTTTAATTTTCTTTATGATTAAACTACAGAGGTGTGCACAGTCACTATGGCTTGTGTCGGGGCCGGAGACAATGTTTTTATTATTTCTTTATATTCCTCTCAAACGTGAGAGGTGTGTACAGAAGGTCATTACAGCTCATGCTGGGGCTGGAAATAGTGTGGTCATTATTTCTTTAATTTTCCAAACAAATCTTAGAAGCGTGCACTGAAGTTCATGATAGCTTGAGTGGTCCAGTACACTTTCCTCACAACCAAGCATCAGGCACATGTATACGTGGTATCTTTTGGGGATTTTGGGACAGAGATATGAAGGCATGTTGTTTACATACATTGACACTAACAGGTTGAAATAAGTTAGTGTGTTCCATTTGTCCTATCAGTTTGACCCAAGCCTGACACAGTAGGTGGCTGACTTTTGTGGTTTGGGATGTGGAGGCATGATATATATATATATATATATACATACACACATATATTATATATATATATATATATACATACATGTATACACACTCACTCACATGCACTATATATATATATATATATATATATATATATATATATATATATATATGTGTGTGTGTATGTGTGTGTGTGTGTGTATATATATATATATATATATATATATATATATATATATATATATATATATATATATGGGTCCCCTTCATATTACCGAAACGCCACTTCACCGACTTTCACATGGTCGAGTTGACAACACCGACAGGACATAACACCGACCGCTCAGAGCACCAACAGGAAAGTGACAGTAAGGAAGTGATTGGCCAGCATGTTGACCCTTGCCCCTTACCTCCACAGTAGTACGATCTCGGAGTTGGTATATTTAGTTAGAGGGTTGTGGGAGACACAGCCCCACACATAGCGGGGGTGTGAGGGTGAAGCCACTCATGTAGGTTTGTTGTGTTTGCTGCCATTGTTATGTGCTTTTCGGGTTGGCCAATGGGTTACTCACCATCAGTTTCCTGTT